>NC_141873.1:475417708-475718542 GCF_056163025.1 Triticum urartu | reverse complement strand
GGATAGGCGAAGGAGGAAGAAGGCGTAGGTGAAAAGGTGGATCTTTATCCCCTTATATGGGTGGACGCAACTACATGTCCCCACCAGCATGGTAAAACTCGCTTATCTCCAAGCGCCGTAATCGATGGCGCGGTTGGGTTACCCATGCCTGTATTGATGAGAATCCCGGGATAAGGGGACACGATCTCTGCTTTAACAAGACGTGCCAAGGAAACCGCCTCGCATGACGCGCTGAGGTGGGATAATGAAACGACTCGAATAAAGGCTTGGCCGTGGTGTGACACGCTACGGAATACGTCAAGCAGATTAGATTGGTTTAAATATTATTCTCTCTATGGCAATATGTGGAAACTTATTTTGTAGAGCCGGACACTATCTTCGTGTTCAAAATATTCTATGAAGTACTTGGAGGAGGAACCCGCCTTGCAATGCCGAAGACAATCTGCGCACCGGACTCGTCGTCATTGAAGCCTGGTTCAGGGGCTACTGAGGGAGTCCTGGATTAGGGGGTGTTCGGATAGCCAGACTATACCTTCAGCCGGACTCCTGGACTATGAAGATACAAGATTGAAGACTTCGTCCCATGTCCGGGAGGGACTTTCCTTGGCGTGGAAGGCAAGCTTGGCGATACGGATATGTAGATCTCCTACCATTGTAACCGACTCTATGTAACCCTAACCCTATCCGGTGTCTATATAAACCGGAGGGTTTTAGTCCGTAGGACAACATACACATCAACAATCATACCATAGGCTAGCTTCTAGGGTTTAGCCTCCTTGATCTCGTGGTACATCTACTCTTGTACTACCCATATCATCAATATTAATCAAGCAGGACATAGGGTTTTACCTCCATCGAGAGGGCCCGAACCTGGGTAAAACTTCGTGTCCCTTGTCTCCTGTTACCATCCGGCCTAGACGCACAGTTCGGGACCCCCTACCCGAGATCCACCGGTTTTGACACCGACAAGGACCGTTATGGTCAAGTCTTGAGTGTATCATCGCAGCGGAAATCTTCAATAACAACTTGGACCCATGCCATCTACCTTAAACCTACAGGCATTCTGACTGGGAAATGTCCTAGTTCGCATGTTCGTCTCCAAAGAACTCTTCTTCAAACTCCTGTGCTTCCATGCCTGGCCAATTAAATAACCAGTGGCAAGCCAATGAGTACTTTGAATGTACTCGCAAGCAACCCATGTTTTGGCTCAAGATACAACAATGCATGATATAGGTATATTTTTGCAGAAAGCTAGTTTTGAGTGCAATGACATGTTCAACAACTTGTAAGACATGCATCAGGAGAATTCAAGTAACCATGAGGACAGGTTACAGATATCAACATAAATAGAGTGGGCATCAACCCAACTCAATCATGTCAAGTCCTTTGACTTGACCCAAGTAGTTCTTCCCACTTATCCAAACACATACACTGGTTTGTAAACATGTGGACGTAGCCCAAGAGCGGTTACCCAACTGTCCTTGACCGTGGACACGGCTATTCGAATAGTTTTCCACTCTGCAGAGGTTGCACACTTTACCCACAAGATCCGGGGAACTTCCGTGTCATCCACGACCCGCGGTACCTCAAGTACCCGGGGTAAGTACCCGATCACTATCTTTCCCTAGACGACACTAACATGGAGTCCACTCGATTGGTAGTAACCCCCGTGCCCAACATTTCACAACTTAAAATTGTGGAGCCTCGCTCCCATATTCATCACATACCACTGGCACGGGGTACCAACGGTGTGTCCGGTGCCCCATAAAAATGTTCTTGGCCGCCCTACCTGGCACGACCCCATCCCGAGAGAGAGCACCAACTCTCCCCCGTCACTAGTAATGCGGGCTCCAAGCTAGTATCGGCCTAGGTAATCAATAATGCCCTTTCCCATATAAGGGTAGAGTGGTTGCGCATGTAAGGTTTGAATAACGGTCGAAACTTAAACCAATCCGTTTTGAAAACAACACACACTTGCTTCGGTACACCACTTCGTCATTAAGTGGCTACCCAACTCATCATCTCCCCGGGCATAAGTGTCACCCGATGGGGTTTTCTAAAAGTCTTTTGAAAATACTATGTCTCCATCACCATGCATATTCCCGTCCCTTTTTGCGTAGCACTACTTTAGCATCCTATCTACTCCCACCGGCATAACCCTTATAAGGAGGTAGGGTCATGCACAATGCAAGTATCAACGAGGAAGTAATAGAGGCAACCCATCAAAGTGGTTACCATCTCATCATGATTCCGATGCAACACTAATAAAGTGCTATATGACATGCATAAAAAGGGTTTCATAGACATGGTCAAAGGGCTGCTTGCCTGGCTCAACAAAGTCTTCTAGGTCTTCAAAGTCTTCTGGTCCTTCTCCAAGTATTTTGTCTACTTCGTCAACTACGTCGGAAACAATCATAGTAAGCAACACAATAAGGCAGAAAATAAAAGTGCTCTAAAAATATTAATTTGACTTTTCTAGGGCATCTCTGGTTATATGAAAAATAACCAGAGTGGTTTCATTGGAATTGGTTCAGTGGATATTTCTAAACATTTTGATATGATGGAATCAAGGGGTTTATAGATTTGCAAGAAGTGTACAGAAATATATTTTTGAAAAATGAGCAAAGGCACCCATTTAACAAACCATGATTTTAGAAGCATCTAGGAGTTGGTTTCACTGGATTTGGAGTTCAAATGAATTCCCTATGAATTGGCAAAGTTGAAAAATATGAAGAAATGGCTCATTATATTGTGTGGCACAGAAAGTATTAAGAAAAATGTTCATAAACTAAGTTATGAACTTAGAAGCATCTGGAAATTTGAATCATGGCATTTGGATCAAATTTGAGCTCTCTGTGATTTTCTAAAGTTCATCACAGAAATAGGAAAATAGGGTTTTACGAAATATGTGAAGAAAAGTTTCCTGGAAAAATGTGCAAAAGCACCATGTGATAGATCATAAATTTATGAGCTACTAGAAATTTGAATCATCAAATTTGGAGTTAATTTGAACTACTTATGGATTTTACAAATTGTATAGAAAAGAAAAGAGAAAAGGTTTTTACCCAAACGGGCTGGATTTGGGCAGCAACAGCGTGCACTGGGCGAGGCTAAACGGCAGGGCGCCACTGGGTCGGCCCAGCAACTCAGCCACGCGGGCGATAGGTGTTGGGGAACGTAGTAATTTCAAAAAAATCCTATGCACACGCAAGATCATGGTGATGCATAGCAACGAGAGGGGAGAGTGTTGTCTACGTACCCTCGTAGACCGACAGCGGAAGCGTTATGACAACGCGGTTGATGTAGTCGTACGTCTTCACGGCCCGACCAATCAAGCACCGAAACTACGGCACCTCCGAGTTTTAGCACACGTTCAGCTCGATGACGATCCCCGGACTCCGATCCAGCAAAGTGTCGGGGAAGAGTTCCGTCAGCACGACGGCGTGGTGACGATCTTGATGTTTTACCGTCGCAGGGCTTCGCCTAAGCACCGCTACAATATTATCGAGGAGTATGGTGGAAGGGGGCACCGCACACGGCTAAGAAAACAATCACGAGGATCAACTTGTGTGTCTAGAGGTGCCCCCCTGCCCCCGTATATAAAGGAGCAAGGGGTGCGGTCGGCCCTAGGAGGAGGCGCGCCGGAGGAGTCCTACTCCTACCGGGAGTAGGACTCCCCCCTTTCCCTAGTTGGATTAGGACTTGGGGGGAAGGAGGAGAGGGAAGAAAGGAAAGGGGGGGGGGCGCCGCCCCCCCTCCTTTTCCAATTCGGACTTGGGGGGAGGGGCGTGCGGTAGCCCCTAGGCCTCCTCTCCTCTTCCTCCACTAGGCCCATTAAGGCCCATTAGGTTACCGGGGGGTTTCGGTAACCTCCCGGTACTCCGGTAAAATGCCGATTTCACCCGAAACACTTCCGATGTCCAAACATAGGCTTCCAATGTATCAATCTTTATGTCTCGACCATTTCGAGACTCCTCGTCATGTCCGTGATCACATCCGGGACTCTGAACAAACTTCGGTACATCAAAATATATAAACTCATAATGAAAAAGTCATTGTAACGTTAAGCGTGCGGACCCTACGGGTTCAAGAACAATGTAGACATGACCGAGACATGTCTCCGGTCAATAACCAATAGCGGAACCTGGATGCTCATATTGGCTCCTACATATTCTACGAAGAACTTTATCGGTCAGACCACATAACAACATACGTTGTTCCCTTTGTCATCAGTATGTTACTTGCCCGAGATTTGATCGTCGGTATCTCAATACCTAGTTCAATCTTGTTACCGGCAAGTCTCTTTACTCGTTTCGTAATACATCATCTCGCAACTAACTCATTAGTTGCAATGCTTGCAAGGCTTATGTGATGTGCATTACCGAGAGGGCCCAGAGATACCTCTCCGACAATCGGAGTGACAAATCCTAATCTCGAAATACGCCAACCCAACATGTACCTTTGGAGACACCTGTAGAGCTCCTTTATAATCACCCAGTTACATTGTGACGTTTGGTAGCACACAAAGTGTTCCTCTGGCAAAAGGGATTTGCATAATCTCATAGTCATAGGAACATGTATAAGTCATGAAGAAAGCAATAGCAACATACTAAACGATCGGGTGCTAAGCTAATGGAATGGGTCATGTCAATCACATCATTCTCCTAATGATGTGATCCCGTTAATCAAATGACAACACATGTCTATGGTTAGGAAACATAACCATCTTTGATTAACGAGCTAGTCAAGTAGAGGCACACTAGTGACGTTTAGTTTGTCTATGTATTCACACAAGTATTATGTTTCCGGATAATACAATTCTAGCATGAATAATAAACATTTATCATGATATAAGGAAATAAATAATAACTTTATTATTGCCTCTAGGGCATATTTCCTTCAGTCTCCCACTTGCACTAGAGTCAATAATCTAGATTACACAGTAATGATTCTAACACCCATGGAGCTTTGGTGTTGATCATGTTTTGCTCGTGGAAGAGGCATAGTCAATGGGTCTGCTACATTCAGATCCGTATGTATCTTGCAAATCTCTATGTCTCCCACCTGGACTAGATCCCGGATGGAATTGAAGCGTCTCTTGATGTGCTTGGTTCTCTTGTGAAATCTGGATTCCTTTGCCAAGGCAATTGCACCAGTATTGTCACAAAAGATTTTCATTGGACCCAATGGCGGAGACAGGCCTGGGGCAGCTAGGGCTATAGCCCCAGGCCTAGAAACAACTTCCTTTTGTAATTTCTTCATGCAAATCATAGAAAATCATAGAAGTTTATCACTCAACATAGCACAGCCCCAGGCGTAGTCTGCATCTAGCTCCGCCACTGATTGGACCCGATGCACTAGGTATGACACCTAGATCGGATATGAACTCCTTCATCCAGACTCCTTCGTTTGCTGCTTCCGAAGCAGCTATGTACTCTGCTTCACATGTAGATCCCGCCACAACGCTTTGTTTAGAACTGCACCAACTGACAGCTCCACTGTTTAATGTAAACACGTATCCGGTTTGCGATTTAGAATCGTCCGGATCAGTGTCAAAGCTTGCATCAACGTAACCATTTACGATGAGCTCTTTGTCACCTCCATATACGAGAAACATATCCTTAGTCCTTTTCAGGTATTTCAGGATGTTCTTGACCGCTGTCCAGTGATCCACTCCTGGATTACTTTGGTACCTCCCTGCTAAACTTATAGCAAGACATACACCAGGTCTGGTACATAGCATTGCATACATGATAGAGCCTATGGCTGAAGCATAGGGAACATCTTTCATTTTCTCTCTATCTTCTGCAGTGGTCGGGCATTGAGTCTTACTCAATTTCACACCTTGTAACACAGGCAAGAATCCTTTCTTTGCTTGATCCATTTTGAACTTCTTCAAAACTTTGTCAAGGTATGTGCTTTGTGAAAGTCCAATTAAGCATCTTGATCTATCTCTATAGATCTTAATGCCCAATATGTAAGCAGCTCCACCGAGGTCTTTCATTGAAAAACTCTTATTCAAGTATCCCTTTATGCTATCCAGAAATTCTATATCATTTCCGATTAGTAATATGTCATCTACATATAATATCAGAAATGCTACAGAGCTCCCACTCACTTTCTTGTAAATACAGGCTTCTCCAAAAGTCTGTACAAAACCAAATGCTTTGATCACATTATCAAAGCGTTTATTCCAACTCCGAGAGGCTTGCACCAGTCCATAAATGGATCGCTGGAGCTTGCACACTTTGTTAGCTCCCTTTGGATCGACAAAACCTTCTGGTTGCGTCATATACAACTCTTCTTCCAGAAATCCATTCAGGAATGTAGTTTTGACATCCATCTGCCAAATTTCATAATCGTAAAATGCGGCAATTGCTAACATGATTCGGGCAGACTTAAGCATCGCTACGGGTGATAAGGTCTCATCGTAGTCAATCCCTTGAACTTGTCGAAAACCTTTTGCGACAAGTCGAGCTTTGTAGACAGTAACATTACCGTTAGCGTCAGTCTTCTTGAAGATCCATTTATTCTCAATTGCTTGCCGATCATTGGGCAAGTCAACCAAAGTCCACACTTTGTTCTCATACATGGATCCCATCTCAGATTTCATGGCTTCAAGCCATTTTGCGGAATCTGGGCTCACCATCGCTTCTTCATAGTTCGTAGGTTCATCATGATCTAGTAGCATGACTTCCAGAACAGGATTACCATACCACTCTGGTGCGGATCTTACTCTGGTTGATCTACGAGGTTCAGTAGTATCTTGTTCTGAAGTTTCATGATCATCATCATTAGCTTCTTCACTAATTGCTGTAGGTGTCACAGAAACCGGTTTCTGTGATGTACTACTTTCCAATAAGGGAGCAGGTACAGTTACCTCATCAAGTTCTACTTTCCTCCCACTCACTTCTTTCGAGAGAAACTCCTTCTCTAGAAAGTTTCTGAATTTAGCAACAAAAGTCTTGCCTTCAGATCTGTGATAGAAGGTGTATCCAATAGTTTCCTTTGGATATCCTATGAAGACACATTTCTCCGATTTGGGTTCGAGCTTATCAGGTTGATGCTTTTTCACATAAGCATCGCAGCCCCAAACTTTCAGAAACGTCAACTTTGGTTTCTTGCCAAACCACAGTTCATAAGGCGTCGTCTCAACGGATTTTGATGGTGCCCTATTTAACGTGAATGCGGCCAGCTCTAAAGCATAACCCCAAAATGATAGCGGTAAATCAGTAAGAGACATCATAGATCGCACCATATCTAGTAAAGTATGATTACGACATTCAGACACACCATTATGTTGTGGTGTTCCGGGTGGCGTGAGTTGCGAAACTATTCCGCATTGTTTCAAATGTACACCAAACTCATAACTCAAATATTCTCCTCCACGATCAGATCATAGGAATTTTATTTCCTTGTTACGATGATTTTCAACTTCACTCTGAAATTCTTTGAACTTTTCAAATGTTTCAGATTTATGTTTCATTAAGTAGATATACCCATATCTGCTTAAGTCATCTGTGAAAGTGAGAAAATAACGATATCCGCCACGAGCCTCAACATTCATTGGACCACATACATCTGTATGTATGATTTCCAACAAATCTGTTGCTCTCTCCATAGTACCGGAGAACGGTGTTTTGGTCATCTTGCCCATAAGGCACGGTTCGCAAGTACCAAGTGATTCATAATCAAGTGGTTCCAAAAGTCCATCAGTATGGAGTTTCTTCATGCGTTTTACACCGATATGACCTAAACGGTAGTTCCACAAATAAGTTGCACTATCATTATCAACTCTGCATCTTTTGGCTTCAACATTATGAATATGTGTGTCACTACTATCGAGATTTAATAAGAATAGACCACTCTTCAAGGGTGCATGACCATAAAAGATATTACTCATATAAATAGAACAACCATTATTCTCTGATTTAAATGAATAACCGTCTCGCATCAAACAAGATCCAGATATAATGTTCATGCTCAACGCTGGCACCAAATAACAATTATTTAGGTCTAATACTAATCCTGAAGGTAGATGTAGAGGTAGCGTGCCGACTACGATCACATCGACTTTGGAACCATTTCCCACGCGCATCGTCACCTCGTCCTTAGCCAATCTTCGCTTAATCCGTAGTCCCTGTTTTGAGTTGCAAATATTAGCAACAGAACCAGTATCAAATACCCAGGTGCTACTGCGAGCATTAGTAAGGTACACATCAATAACATGTATATCACATATACCTTTGTTCACCTTGCCATCCTTCTTAACCGCCAAATACTTGGGGCAGTTCCGCTTCCAGTGACTAGTCTGCTTGCAGTAGAAGCACTCAGTTTCAGGCTTAGGTCCAGATTTGGGTTTCTTCTCCTGAGCAGCAACTTGCTTGCTGTTCTTTTTGAAGTTACCCTTCTTCTTCCCTTTGCCCTTTTTCTTGAAACTAGTGGTCTTGTTGACCATCAACACTTGATGCTCCTTTTTGACTTCTACCTACGCAGCTTTCAGCATTGCGAAGAGCTCGGGAATTGTCTTATTCATCCCTTGCATATTATAGTTCATCACGAAGCTCTTGTAGCTAGGTGGAAGTGATTGGAGAATTCTGTCAATGACGCAATCATCTGGAAGATTAACTCCCAATTGAATCAAGTGATTATTATACCCAGACATTTTGAGTATATGCTCACTGACAGAACTGTTCTCCTCCATCTTGCAGCTATAGAACTCATTGGAGACTTCATATCTCTCAATCCGGGCATTTGCTTGAAATATTAACTTCAACTCCTGGAACATCTCATATGCTCCATGACGTTCAAAACGTCGTTGAAGTCCCGATTCTAAGCCGTAAAGCATGGCACACTGAACTATCGAGTAGTCATCAGCTTTGCTCTGCCATACGTTCATAACATCTGGTGTTGCTCCAGCAGCAGGCCTGGCACCTAGCAGTGCTTCCAGGACGTAATTCTTCTGTGCAGCAATGAGGATAATCCTCAAGTTACGGACCCAGTCCGTGTAATTGCTACCATCATCTTTCAACTTTGCTTTCTCAAGGAACGCATTAAAATTCAACGGAACAACAGCACGGGCCATCTATCTACAATCAAACATAAACAAGCAAGATACTATCAGGTACTAAGTTCATGATAAATTTAAGTTCATTTAATTATATTACTAAAGAACTCCCACTTAGATAGACATCCCTCTAATCCTCTAAGTGATTACGTGATCCAAATCAACTAAACCATGTCCGATCATCATGTGAGATGGAGTAGTTTCATTGGTGAACATCACTATGTTGATCATATCTACTATATGATTCACGCTCGACCTTTCGGTCTCCGTGTTCCGAGGCCATATTTGTATATGCTTGGCTCGTCAAGTATAACCTGAGTATTCCGCGTGTGCAACTGTTTTGCACCCGTTGTATTGAACGTAGAGCCTATCACACCCGATCATCACGTGGTGTCTCAGCATGAAGAACTTTCGCAACGGTGCATACTCAGGAAGAACACTTCTTGATAATTAGCGAGAGATCATCTTAAAATGCTACCGTCAATCAAAGCAAGATAAGATGCATAAAATATAAACATCACATGCAATCAATATAAGTGATATGATATGGCCATCATCATCTTGTGCTTGCGATCTCCATCTTCGAAGCACCGTCATGATCACCATCGTCACCGTCCCGACACCTTGATCTCCATCGTAGCATCGTTGTCGTCTCGCCAATCTTATGCTTCTACGACTATCGCTACCGCTTAGTGATAAAGTAAAGCATTACAGGGCGATTGCATTGCATACAATAAAGCGACAACCATATGGCTCTTGCCAGTTGCCGATAACTCGGTTACAAAACATGATCATCTCATACAATAAAATTTAGCATCATGTCTTGACCATATCACATCACAACATGCCCTGCAAAAACAAGTTAGACGTCCTCTACTTTGTTGTTGCAAGTTTTACGTGGCTGCTACGGGCTTAAGCAAGAACCAATCTTACCTACGCATCAAAAACCACAATGATAGTTTGTCAAGTTGGTGCTGTTTTAACCTTCGCAAGGACCGGGCGTAGCCACACTCGGTTCAACTAAAGTTGGAGAAACTGACACCCGCCAGCCACCTGTGTGCAAAGCACGTTGGTAGAACCAGTCTCGCATAAGCGTACGCGTAATGTCGGTCCGGGCCGCTTCATCCAACAATACCGCCGAACCAAAGTATGACATGTTGGTACGCAGTATGACTTATATCGCCCACAACTCACTTGTGTTCTACTCGTGCAAATAACATCAACACATAAAACCTAGGCTCGGATGCCACTGTTGGGGAACGTAGTAATTTCAAAAAAATTCCTACGCACACGCAAGATCATGGTGATGCATAGAAATGAGAGGGGAGAGTGTTGTCTACATACCCTCGTAGACCGACAGCGGAAGCGTTATGACAACGTGGTTGATGTAGTTGTACGTCTTCACGGCCCGACCGATCAAGCACCGAAACTACGGCACCTCTGAGTTTTAGCACACATTCAGCTCGATGACGATCCCCGGACCCCGATCCAGCAAAGTGTCAGGGAAGAGTTCCGTCAGCACGACGGCGTGGTGATGATCTTGATGTTTTACCGTCGCAGGGCTTTGCCTAAGCACCGCTACAATATTATCGAGGAGTATGGTGGAAGGGGGCACCGCACACGGCTAAGAAAATGATCACGAGGATCAACTTGTGTGTCTAGAGGTGCCCTCCTACCCCCGTATATAAAGGAGCAAGGGGGGTGCGGCCGGCCCTAGGAGGAGGCGCGCCAGAGGAGTCCTACTCCTACCGGGAGTAGGACTCCCCCCTTTCCCTAGTTGGATTAGGACTTGGGGGGAAGGAGGAGAGGGAAGAAAGGAAAGGGGGGGCGCCCCCCCTCCTTGTCCAATTCGTACTTGGGGGGAGGGGCGTGCGGCAGCCCCTAGGCCTCCTCTCCTCTTCCTCCACTAGGCCCATTAAGGCCCATTAGGTTACCGGGGGGTTCCGTAACCTCCCGGTACTCCGGTAAAATGCCGATTTCACCCGGAACACTTCCGATGTCTAAACATAGGCTTCCAATATATCAATCTTTATGTCTCGGCCATTTAGAGACTCCTCGTCATGTCCGTGATCACATCCGGGACTCCGAACGAACTTCGGTACATCAAAATATATAAACTCATAATGAAAAAGTCATCGTAACATTAAGCGTGCGGACCCTACGGGTTCGAGAACAATGTAGACATGACCGAGACATGTCTCCGGTCAATAACCAATAGCGGAACCTGGATTCTCATATTGGCTCCTACATATTCTACGAAGATCTTTATCGGTCAGACCGCATAACAACATACGTTGTTCCCTTTGTCATCGGTATGTTACTTGCCCGAGATTCGATCGTCGGTATCTCAATACCTAGTTCAATCTTGTTACCGGCAAGTCTCTTTACTCGTTTCGTAATACATCATCTGCAACTAACTCATTAGTTGCAATGCTTGCAAGGCTTATGTGATGTGCATTACCAAGAAGGCCCAGAGATACCTCTCCGACAATCGGAGTGACAAATCCTAATCTCAAAATACGCCAACCCAACATGTACCTTTGGAGACACCTGTAGAGCTCCTTTATAATCGCCCAGTTACGTTGTGACGTTTGGTAGCACACAAAGTGTTCCTCTGGCAAATGGGAGTTGCATAATCTCATAGTCATAGGAACATGTATAAGTCATGAAGAAAGCAATAGCAACATACTAAACGATCGGGTGCTAAGCTAATGGAATGGGTCATGTCAATCACATCATTCTCCTAATGATGTGATCCCATTAATCAAATGAAAACACATGTCTATGGTTAGGAAACATAACCATCTTTGATTAACGAGCTAGTCAAGTAGAGGCACACTAGTGACGTTTAGTTTGTCTATGTATTCACACAAGTATTATGTTTCCAGATAATACAATTCTAGCATGAATAATAAACATTTATCATGATATAAGGAAATAAATAATAACTTTATTATTGCCTCTAGGGCATATTTCCTTCAATAGGGCGACGTCGAAGGCGCCCACGCGGAGTGCGCCTTCGCTGCGGGGATGCGGGAGACGTCGAACCCGCCTCCACTTGCCAGCGTGGCCCGGTGGTTGGGCCACTGACAAGCGGGCCCCGCCTGCAAGTTCGTCCTCAACCTCCCGCGTGGGCGCGAAGGGCGACAGAGGAGGCGTTCGACACCGGCCGCCGGCGCTACAGGGCGTCTCCAGCGATGATCCACCCACCGGCGTGCTCAGTGGAGAGAGACGAACCAGGGAGAGCCCACCACGGGTGCCTGCGTCACCGGATGGGAGCAGGGCTTCGCCTGCGGCGGACGGTGGCGTCGGGCGAGAGTGTCCATGGCCTAGCGGCTCGTCGGAGGAGAAAGAAGGGTGCGGTAGAGCTCCTCAGGTTCTGGCGGGTCCTGTGATGCGGTTATAGGGAGAGGAGGGAGTCGGGACGGCACAAATTTTGGCGATGGACGGCGGCTCGGCTTCGGCCTTGGAGGTGGACGGGGGGCACAGGAGGAAGAATGGCGCGGTCCGGGGGGTCCAGGGGAGGGAGAGAGGGCAGTTGGAGACGAGATAGTGCTCGGGGTGGCCTTTAAATAGGCGGGCGACGGTCCATCGAGGACTCGTGCGCCGGCGTGCTCGTTGTCGTCGCCACGGGTCACGGGAGCTCGTCGCGGTGTGTCTGGGGTGTTTCTGGATTCGGTCCAGAGCTAGGGGAGAGAAGAGAGAGAGAGAAGGGGGGCCAGGGGCACCGCACGTGTGAGCTTGCTCACTGGTGCACTCGGGCGACCGACACGCGTGCTAACAGGGGCAGGAAGAGGGAGAAGGAGGAGGAGGCCGACCAACTGCCGTGCTGTGGACGCTGAGGCGCATCGTCAGGCGTGCTGGGGAGGCCCGAGGTGGCCGGAGGTGGTTGGAAGGGGGCGGCTACAGTGCTAGAGCGCACTGTAGCGCGCTCCAGAGCGTGAAAATGGCATGCCATGGCATTTTATATGCCTTTTGGGCGCGGCCACTAATGTATGGTAGCTCTAGGAGGGAGTAAAGAAGAGGGGAGGGACATTGGATGCCCTGGTGGCCACTGGAGTGAGGAGGGAGGTGAGAAAGGGAGAGAAATGTGTTTGTCCAGAGAGGAAAAATGGGTCTCTGCCCCCCCTTAATCATTGCTCCTCGGGCAGCTAAGCATGCAGGAGGTAGAGGAGGAGCAGATGAGGCTGTGGGAAAAAGTTGAGCTCATGGAGATTAGTGGAATTGTACAAAACAGGCATTTTAATTTTCTGCCAGAAGGTGTTTGATGTAGGTTTGGGAAAGCAAATGGACTTCCCTTTTCATGAGGCTTGACAGGGTCAAATGGACTGATAAAACAAGAGGTTCCACCAAGATTGAGTTCATTTGGGAAAAGTTGCCAATGCAACTTTTGTAAACCCTAGAAATCAGCAGAAATGGACTTTCCAAGATTTAGTCACGCAAATCTATTCTCCTTGATGCACCACTTAGTGTAGTGTCATCATTTGAGGTTATGAACATGTCCACAAAAGTTGAGATCAAAAGGAGAAAGTTGCCAATGTAGAGTTGTTCAAATTTGGTTCTGGACAGGAAGGGTTTTGGGGCACTTTGAGCAAGATAACATTCTCTCCAACTTGTGCCATTTGGTGTAGATTTATATTTAGGTCATTTGAGAATGTTCACAAGGTTTGAGAACATTTGGACATGTTTGGCAATGTAAAGTTGCTCAAACTTCAAAATGGACAGAAATGGCTTTGAGGAGATTTCATGGGGTTATACTATTCTCCATGACATGATACTTGGAAAGATCATCAAACATGTCATATGTGACATTCTAGAATTTTCTTGGAATTTTTGGGGAATATTTCCTTTGTAAATATTTCAAAATCTTAAAATATCCAGAAAGGGTTTTTGAGGGATTTGACCCATATTTTGAACATGACCATGTGTTGAAACTCCTATATATGGATAATATATGTCCACTGAGTTTCCCTAGGTTTTTCCCAAATATTTTTAAAGCATTAAAATAATTTTAACCTATTAAAGACCATTTCTGGCCTTAAGAAAAAGCCTTTAAATAAAATAGGAAAATAACTTTTAAAACTGTATTTTTGTGGTTTATGGGAGCCCTATACCTAATAGGTTTCAAATATACTTTTTGAAAGATTTCTCACACCCTTAATTAAGTACTTGTAGTTCAAGTCTCAATTCAAGGGTTTTTGGAAAATCTAATTTATAAAATTCTTTTTGGCCAAAATATTTTTGCAAGAAATTGTTTTTATGTCCTACACACATGGCATGTTCATTGGGCAAGGTTTTGGATCAAGGAGAAGGAGTATAAGAGTTGGAGGATTTATTTGATTTTTAGAGCACTTGCAAACAACAAACAAAATCCAATCAAGGCAAGGTCCAAAACACTCAAAAGTTTTTGTCAAACCACATTTTATCATGATTGTTAGCTTAAGTGTTGTGGCATGAAAATCAGGGTGTGACATGACGTCGCACCGATCAATGAGTTCCTCCACCACGTCATCTTTTAGATCGGGGCAAGAATAACGGGGTCGTTTCCGGCCTGTTCCCTCCATGGAGAAGACGATCGAACAATGGCAGAAGAAAGGGTGAAGGGCTGAAGGAAAATGGAGGAGGGAGAGGAAGAGCGTGCGACAGCAGTTCCAAATCGAGAGGGAAAGGCGAAGAGTCCGTGGACGGTTGCGAGTTTGCCACGGTTCACGAAGAGGCGCCCCGGCCTACACGTCCGTTCGGAAATACTCCTACTACTCGTCGTCGTCTCACTAATATGTTGGAACGGGACCACATGTCAATGAAACATGGTGTGTAATTTCTCGTGCAAAATGCGATCTGGCCGCGTTGGCCCGAGGTGCCGCATTAGTTATCGACCTTTATTTTTTTAATGGCGTGCTGATCAGTTTTGACGCACGACTAACTGGTACTGCACGCAGAGAAAGTATAAACTACTCTACCACTACTCCACCTCCAGTACTAGTAGTATAAAAAAATATAGGCTGGAGCTTGAGCGCTTTCTTGCTAAGGGCTGCCCACTTGCTTCTCACACTACCACCCTCTCTCCAGATCTAAAAAAGACGGCCCCTCTCTCCCTCCTCACCGGTGGTCACAGATCCGCCGAGGAAGAAAAGGACGTGCATCGTTGACGCACTCGTCGTCGGCGAGCGAGGTCACGCACTGACGACAAGGCCGTCCTCTCAGACCTAGCGCCGGCGCGGGATGGCCTCCGCCCCCAAGCTTGTTGTCGTAGTGTGTGCGGAGGACGACGACCACGAGCGAAGCCACTTCCTGCCAACCCTCAGGTATGCTACCTCTTTTCGAACCATAACCTTGTTCTATTGCCCCATCTGCCATGTCGTTGCATGTGGATCTTTTCCACTCCACCATCTTCCCAATTTCCTATCCTCTGCTCTGCTGGCCACACAGACGAAAACCATAATTTGCACTATAAAGGAAACCTACTTCATGCAGACTAATCCATGTCTGGGTTGAATAAGGAAAGGAAGGGAGACTGTACTGTCCAGGAGAGTAGGCATCGAACCCGCATCTAGGTTGAAAAGGGGAAAATCACTAGCTAAGGAACGAGTCTCGTGTCTCTTGGTTGAAGAAGGGTAGAAAGGCATGACAACGCAATAGAGAATGACCGGGTCGATCGGTTTGTTGTCCTTGCATAGGAAAAAGGTGGCTAAAGAGAACAAAAATGGGACGTAATCCACATATGCTGCCTGGATATTTGTTGCTCTGGGCAACCATACCTCCCTCACCACTCTGCGTCCGTGGAGGTACATCGTACTGGTGCTCCCACTGTCCGAATGGGCCTCCCATGCTCTTATTGCCACTTTTTTTGCTGTTAGTATAACGCCAGCAGTCAAGTCAAGCAATGCTACTGCTAAAGTGATGCCACATTTAACTAATGCCGCTCTCAGTCTAATGCCACCCATAAATTTAAGCAATGCCATTTAATGTCACTGGATTATTTCAGGGTTAGCTGTTGATTGTGGATGTATTAAAGATTTTTCAGCTAAGGCATTCTAATGTTGTTGCACAGCCAGTATACCAACGATGAAACTTGTTACTACCTTCAGATTTTTGCACTGTTAATGCTTATAGATTACATACCTCACTTTCATGAGATAAGTTAATTTTTTTGTACAGTGTCACCAAAATGCCAAGGCGCTGATGTCATTTTATTTTGGTTAAACTGCACAGACAATTATGAAGACAAGATGAAAGGTTAAGCGTGGGCACCTCCTCCGGCTGTTCTCTTGAGGAGGTCTGTATGTTTGTCTCTAATGCCTGTCGACTACATACCTAACATCATGATGTAATGTTAAGTCATTTCCTTTTGTACAGTGTCACTAAATTGTCAAGGCGGTGATGGCATTTTATTTTAGTAGAACTGCACAAAATTTGCTTCAAAGAAGAGGAAAGGTCAGGAATGGCTCGCTTTTCTAGAAAAAACTATGTATGCCATCCTGACATCAGCCGCTGTTGCTTTATTTATTCCTTCAAACAGGTGGTTAGAAACAGTCTTGCTACCTTTTCTCATTAAGAAATTGGAATGCTTATATTTGTGAGTCTATGCTTCAACTAGTGCCACTTTTAGAGTAATCACACTTTCAATATCTATGCAAATAGGGATGCTCAATTTTAGTGGAACTGCACAAAAAGTCCAACTGGTTCAACATTAGAAGCATGTTTTTTCCAAACCTTTATATCCAATTGGTGGCACTATGAGTTGTTCATTACGAAGGTACATGGTTTGCTACTATCTTGCTACTCTTTTTGTACTGCCATTAGATAGTAATACTAGTGGTTTGCATGTGAATTTATTGGCAGGGTGGACCAACATTGGAGGTGCAGGACGGGATTCAATGATTGGATGCTCAATTTCAGTTGTATCGATTTCACCTCTTCCATCATTGCGAACATGGATATCCTTGGTCTGATGAAGAATAGGTGCTATATTTCTGCTCTGAACCAGCAAATCAATTCAGTATGAAATTGTCCAGGTTAAAACATAACTGTATCAGATTGTCCAGTGCAGAACATGACAGATGCTAAGCAGAAGAGATATGTTTAAACCGAAAATACAAGGTGTGGTATATGTTTACTAGCTGCTTGATATTTGTGCAGACAGAGATGTCTGCCCGTTGCTATTTGGCAAACAAACAAAGTGCCCGCAATTTTGGTTGAACTGCACAAGAGAATAGTATAGTCACTGCGTGCAGTGCCATTTGAAAACAGGCACAAAAAGATCGGATAGTCACTTCATGGACTGCAGAAAAGTAGTACTGTAATATTTATTGGCCAACACTAGGTGCTTCATTGCTTTGGTCTGATTATACAATGGGCATCATTTTGCCTAAGTTAAAGTTTGTATTCCGAAAATAGTCTCGCCGTGTGATCGAGAGAAGACCAAATCATATTGCAGTGGATGTTCCTCCATCATGTGTGGTTCATTCTCATAGTTCCAGCTGTTGGTGAAACCACTTACGTTTGCAAGAGGAATTGTAGACTTCACAAACAAATTTGTCTTTCAGTCTATACTGAATGTTGGCCAAGAGAAGCATCCATGTTAGTAGGAAGAACAGATGTTTTTTCTAGATCTTTGCTTTTGGAGCTACATATTTGTATATGATCTGTGAATCATTGAGATGCATTAACATGTTGATCTTATGTATGGGAATCGTACTAGTTAGTTTTAGTTGCCACGCAAGATCCGAAGTGGCTAATCTTTGCTTTCGGAGCTACATATTTTTATATGATCTGTGAATCATTGAGATGCATTAACAGTTACTTATTTCTGTTCGCTCAGTGTTTACAAGTTACTGATCGATCACTAGCTAGCCTACAAATGCGCTCCTGGCAGTTTTATTTGCGACGCAAAATGCGAAGTGGCAGTTTTTTGAATAAAAATGCCTACCTCTGAAGAAACTGACAGGCTACACTATCGATCCTACACGGATAAAAATGCTTACCTCTGAAGAAACTGACAAGCTACATATCGATCCTACATGGATAAATAGCGGATCACCCACGTACTACCTCCTTTCCGGTTTACAGGGCTCAATTCAAGAAACGACCTACTCGATCCTACACGAATAAATAGCGGGTCACGCACGTACTAGTACCTCCTTTCCGGTTTGTAGGGCTTAATTCAAACCTCTCACCAACCAAGGTACTCCCTCCGCCCGAGATTTATTAGTCCCGTGAGCAAAGCAGCAAGACCAAGGCATGACAATAATTAACGACATGCAGAAGTTTAAGCCTAATTACTTCCAGTGATTTAAGTGGATGCATGCGTGCCCTCGGCCACGACTCGTTGCATGCTGCTTCGCATACTGCCTGCGAGCGATTCTGAGTGCCTGCATGCAGCTGGCCTTAATTAAGGCAGCTAACTGATGCGAAAAAAGATACACTTTAAATCCGTGGAATCATTATTGACAAGGAGGGAGATGATTCAAGTGCACTCGTTTGACCACCATGCCGGTGTGCGACCCAGACGGGACGGGACAACACAGTCATAATTTTAGTTTCTCTAGTTTTCCACGGCAAGCTGGCGCGCTAAGCCATTATGCATTGAATTCCGATGACCGTCGCGCTACCTTCCGCCTATAAGTGCTGTTTCTCGGCCTTCTCATGTGCCATCGTGACCCAACTCGCCATATCCTCATAAGCCCCCACCGGCCTGACGTCGCTCGCCACGTCCGCCATGCCCCTGTCCGTCCGCGGTAGGCGACGCCGGAGGCGGTCACCGCCGGAACTAGTGTTCGGGTTTTCACCGGAAGGCAGGCGGAGGGAGGAGGCATTCTATCTGTCTTTAGATGGCAATGCGGAGATCGAGGAGTTGTTGGAGCGCGACCGCATGTCGGAGGAGCAGGAGTTATTGGAGCGCGACCGCATGACGGAGGAGCAGGAGTTGTTGGAGCGCGACCGCCTGGCGGAGGAGCGGCGTATCACCGATTTGCGTCGCCAGCGGGACATGGAGCAGCAGCGCACCGACGCTCTGAGTCCCGAGCAGAGCGCCCGCAACTGGGCCGACTACGTGGAGGCCGGCGCCCGGCAAATAGCCCTGGAGGCTGTCGGGCACGCATGCGTTCGCGACGCCGATTTTTACTACCAGCTCGTCAAGTGGGTTTCCCGCTTGGAAGCCGAAGCTTCGGTGGACCACGCAAGCATGGAAATGGCCAATGCGCGCGAGCAACGCGCCCTATCACACCTCTGGCAAGTCCGAGGCGAGGCGGAGGACGCCGGTGCCGGCGTTTAGTATGGATAGCAGATGGCGGCTGGCATCGTCTAGTTAGCTAAGAGTAAGTTAGTACTTGTACGCTACTAGAGTGTTAGTGGGAGTAGATAGTTAACTTGGCTATGATGGTTGTCAACGTGGAAGTTCAGTACTCTATATGTGGATCAGACCTGTTACATTGCTCTGAATGATGAACTTTCCATTTGAACGTATGGAATGGGTTGTTATTTTTTTAATGGGTTGTATTTGTCCTCCGCGGTTTAGATGCTGACTTGTGGGCCTAGCAAGTTGACGCGTACACAATCAAGAGATGATTGTACGTGGAAAGGATGACAACAGGGACCCACCAAGGTCATGGCAGTACGCAAGCAAGTGCCTCCTTATTTGAAGCCAATAAAAAATGGCTCCTCCTAGTGGATTTCTGACATCTGGGTCCCATGCCATTGTCAACGTAGTCAATAAACGAAAGAATTGCACAACGAGCGGCTCACACCAGGGACCCAGCAGCTCGCCCAATTATTTTTGTTTTGGGTTAATTTGATAAATGCCACTTCAAATCTGGTGTATCCGAGAAATGCCACTGCAATTTCCAAACTTTGAAAAATGTCATTTCATGCCATTTCTAGTGGCATTTTTTGAAGTCTGGAGTGGCGTTTTTCAAAGTTTGCAAACTGCAGTGGCGTTTTTCAAAGTTTGCAAAAATTGCAGTGGCATTTTTCAAAGTTTGGAAATTGCATTGGCATTTTTATGAATCGCCATAATTGGAGTGGCATTTATCTAATTTGTTTTTAAGACGGAAGCAGGGTGTCAACTGGGCTGTGCGGGACACTCTGGCCTGTCTAGACAACCTTTTCTTTTATATTTACCATAGACCAGCACAGTAGTTTTTTTTCTTTCTGAAAATGGCTAGCCCAGTTCTTTTGTGATTTGTCAAGTAAGTCGCTTTATCAGGCCTGTTGGGCTGCAAATCTTTCAAGATGAGGAGAGCTTCATTCGGCTGGCCGAGAAAATGGCCTATCAGTAATGAGAAATGGGTTGTACATTTTTAAAACACATCAAACCGGCAATTATTTTCAAATATTTTTTTCCATTCCGAGATTTTAAATTACATTGATTTTTATGCATGAACAATTTATTGGATTTTATATTGATATACATTTATTCTTAAAATCAGTCTGAATGTGACTCGAAATTTCGGAATTGAAAACAATTCAGACCGCACCGACATATGCAAAATTTCATATAATTTTTTAACCATGGCCATAATATGGGCTGTAATACTAACATAAAGAATATGGGCTCTAAAAAAACTCGTAAGAATTAGCAAATGGGCTGTAAATTATTTGAAATAATAACAGATGGGTTGTATGCTGTTTTCCACAGATTTAAGACTTTCTACAGATGGCCTGTATACTGTTGGATGTCCATCCAACGGCCGCCGTGATTCTTCAATCTCTGCTCTTCCTGCTCCAGCCGCTCAAATAAGCGTCGGCGGGACTGCCTGCTCCCTCCTCCCCGCGGCCGGCTATGCTGCCGCGCAGGCCTCATCGCCCCACCGTACTCTCATCGCTGGCCTAGCCATCCCTCTACTCACCAACACCTGCTGTTATTCTCCAGCGACGGCAGACAAACCAGTAAACCCTCGTTCAGTCATACTCCCCTCCGCGTGGGAAACAAAAACAACGGCCGAGTCTTCCGTTCCTCCGTGTCGTTCCCTTCCTAGGCCTCGCCGTCGTCCACCGCCCTGGTGCTCTCGGCGTGGCGTGGTCAGCGTGGTTAAGGACCGACATGCATCTGAACTGGACTATACGTGGAGAGGCTGACAACTGGGTCCACGGTCACACGCAAGGAAATGCCTCCTTATTACGCGCAAAATAATGATTTCCTCCACCTGGCATATGGGACCCACCGAAACGGCCTCTGTATTTCGCGAAAAAAACGTTACCGTCACTGACAGCTCGGACCCACCAGCTATATCTTCGCACGCAAGGAAGTGCCTCTTTATTACGCACAAAAAAATGAATACCCCCTGCTAGGTGGGACCTAGTATAGTGGGCCTACTAAGTTGACGGGGACGAAGGGCTTTGTCAACTTAGTCAATATGCATGATTTTAGCTCGACTGACCGTACGATGTCCATCCAACAGTCGTAGTGCTTCTTCAACCTCTGGTCTTTTTGCTACAGCCACCCAAAGCAGCGTTGATCGTCCACCTGCTCCTGCCTCCTGTGGCCGGCTATGCTGCCGCGGAGGCCTCACCGCCCCCATACTACTCCCACCACTGGCCAGGCCATCCCTCCACTCCACTCACCCACACCCTCTATTATTCTGCGGCGACGGCAGCGCAGCCGAACCAGTGAACCCTCGTACTCCTCTCCGCGTGGGCATCCACTGCCGCGTCTTCCCTGGCTCCGCGTCGTCCCCGTCCTAGGCCTCGCCGTCGTCCACCGCCGTGGTGCTGTCGGCGCGGCATGGTCAATGTGGTCAACGACCGAATTCCATCGAAAGAATACTGTACGTGGAGAGGCTGACAGCTGGGTCCAAGGCCGCAGCAAGGAAGTGCCTCCTTATTACGTGCAAAATAATTATTCCTCCACCTGACAGCGGGGACCCACCGGACGGGCCACCGTATTTCACGAAAAAAACGTTTGCCCTTGACTACTGGGACCCACCAGCTACATCTTCGCACGTAAGGAAGTGCCTGACAGTCAGGACTCACCTGGTCGAAGCGTACGTAGCGTTGTCATTCTGGTCGCGAACGTGTATGTACATATATATTGGTGGATGTAGAGGCGCGCACATGTCGTAGTAGAGGCGCGCACGTAGCATGTACACGTACGTACAACAGCCAGGGTGCAAGAAAGAAAATACGGCCACGTATGTGTACATACGGGCGGGGTCTCGAACGCCTATTCGCGCAAACGTACGGCCAGGGCTCGTGTACATGGCTGGGTCAGAATGGAGAAACAACGTCGTCGTCGTGTTCATGGGGAGGCAACGGAATGCGTCGTGTTCATGGGGAGGCAACGGAATGCGTCGTGTTCATCGGGAGGGATTGGACGGAACAGGCGATGGAAACGAGGCCTGGCGTACCGCAGAACGGAGGAAACGGCCTTGTGTTCGACCGGCCACGTTCGAAACGGGATCCTGATCATCAGGAGGGGTCTGGTGTACCGCAAAACGGAGGAAACAGACCTCCTACGGTCGAAACGGGGGCCCTGTTCATCGGGAGGGGTGTGGCGTACCGCAAAACGGAGGAAACGGTCTTGTGTTGGAGCGCTACGGTCGAAATGGGGGTCCTGTTCATCGGGAGGGGTGTGGCGTACCGCAAAACGGGACTCCACGGGATACTGTTCATCTCCACCATCGACCCCCTCCAGCCTCCACGAGCTACTGTTCATCCACCGTCGACCTCCTCCAGCCTCCACCTGCGACTGTTCATCCACGGGCTCCTGTTCATCCAGCCTCCACCGCGCGCTACTCCACCGGCTACTGTTCAACCAGCCCTCTCCACGGGCTCCTGTTCAAACACCCCTCCACGGGCTACTGTTCATCCTGCCCTCCACTGTCTACTGTTCATCATGCCCTCCATGGGGTGGTCCTGTCATCCAGCCCTCCACGGGGTCCTGTTCATCCAGCCCCAACCGGCTCGATCGATCGGGGTCCTGTTCATCCAGAGGCAACACCACGGGGTCCTATTCATCCACCCCCACCGGGAACTGTTCATCCAACCCTCCCGGCAACGCTCACTGTTCATCCAGAGGCAGCATCGATCGGCTTCAGTTAGCAGCAGTAGCGAAGGAATCGCTTGATCGAGTTCAGTTAACAGCCATCGATCGATCGCTCGGGTTCAGTAACGCGTAGCCTGCAGTGCAATCGATCGGGTTCAGTTAGAGCCCAACGCCTCGCTCGGGTTCAGTTAGAGCCAACGCCTCGCACACACGCACGTACGTGTACGAGAGAAACGCGCATCGCTCGGCCCCCGACCTCCCACCGTAACCGGGAACTCCCCGAAATTTTCCTCCCCCTCGCTTCTACCACGGGTTTTTTCCGTCATGGACGGCCCAAAGAATGTCATGCAGCTGCGTCTCCGGCCCGCCCAGGACGAAAAGCCCATTTTCTGTCATGATTTTTTGTCATAGAAGTAGGAGCCCACCATATCTATGATGATACCGGCTTTTGTCACAATTATCGTCATAGAAGTGTCATATGTATGACAGAAAAAAAATTCGTTCGGCCCAAAATGTCACGGATGTGTCTTTTTTTTTATAGTGCATCAAGCAAGCGCCATTAAGTGTCACATGTTGGAGGAGCGCTTCAAAAGGAACCATTAGGTGACCATTGTCACTATCAGGCCACAAGCCAGTAGAAATCCAAACCTCTGATCGCCAGTAGCGCACGCCGCAACATGAGGGGAGCGGATGCATGGAGGTGAGAGGGGCCAAGGGTGATAACAACTAGGGTTCACCCGTGCCGCCCCAAGAGGGATGTGTTCGATGTGCCTATTTTAGCACCAATAAAATAAAACATTGTAAGAAACCAAATGGTGATACTTATTTTCTTTGGGTGCCTACGTCCTCATCGAAAATCTAAAACTATGTGATCTGGGGGGAGACTTGACTACTTCCGAGACACCAAACCAATTGACTGGTCGTTCGGGCATGCAAAATTTGGAACCTCTGAAAGAGACAAATGAAGTAAGGTTATGACTAGGACTTCAGGGTCCATGAAAGAACAACAGAATAAAAAATTAGCACGAGAAAAAGAAGGGTCCCTTTCAAGAGCGAAATGTGAAATTTGTCAAGTAACGTACTACAGTAATTTGACTCTATAAACTTAAAATAAGATACAGCGATGCTGCCAAGAAAGTCTAAACTGAAGCTATAGCTAAAACTCTCGTAGCATGCTATGTCGTTCTCTGCTGGAGTAGATGGCACGCCATTTTTTTATCTTCTCCAAGCAAAGGAGTTGCTTAGGGCATCTTCAAGACAGACTTGTAAACCTTCAACCGTTCGGATCACGCTATCCGAACCATGAAAGTCATTTGACGCGATCCTGTATCGGTTCGCGAGGCAGTCCGGACGTGATTTCTTCCCCCAAACCAAAAACAAACGTGGGGGCTTTGCGGGAGTCCGGCCCGATCCCAAGCCTGCTTCTGACTGCCCTGACCCACCAACTCTCCCCTTCCTTTCCCATGCGCGTTCCCTCCCGGCGCCAGCTGTCCGCATTCATGACACAGTAGAACGCGTCGCTCAACATTGAAGACAGCTCAGGCAGACGTGACCTCTTACTGCCTTTGCCATTGAAGCGGCGCGCTAGCCGAGGGCGCCGCCCGCAACGTGTCTTTGGTGTCCGTGCCTGTTCAATGCCGGAGACGTGTGACTGGACGGGATGGAACGGATATCTACCACGCCCGTTCAATGCAGCTGTCCGTATGTATGCCGGCATTAACAAGGCTCGCCGCCCGAGAAACCCACTCAAACGCCGCACATTGACGCACCCGAACGCCTCGCCTCATTGGAATCCGCTATATAAAGGCGGCCACACCCGGCTAACTCCACACCACCACACAAGCCCCATCCCATCCCCTCCCTTGCACTGCACCTGCCATGACTGCGCGCGGCGAAGCTCTACGGGAGAGACTTTCCACGGAGATGAAGCACGTCGTGGCCGCCTTTGTCGTCGCCTGGCAGAGTAGTTGTGCCAACTGGATCGAGGCCGGCTTGTCAGCTAGCTCGCCCGAGGTCTCCAACGACGAGGATGAGACCATGATGGAGACGGGCTCCAACGACACCGCCCTGGCTCCCGCGCCTCATGTGCACGCCGGCTTCATGGACCAGACGCATGTGCACTACAAACGCCGCCATGGTGGAGGTGCAGCCTGCACCGGCGCTTTTGTCGGTGTTCCGGTAGGCACAGGAGGAACATCGGTACAACATGTTCCTCCTGGAGCAGCACTGACTGGCGGAGGGTCAGATCTATGATGAGCGGGCGAGCGAGGAGGCCGTGGCGGCCAGGGCCGCGGCGAACCCCAACTTCGTCGCGGAGCAGCGTGCCATCTACGATGTTGTCCGCGCTTAAGCCGCCGCTCGCCAGGAAGCAGCCGCTGAGGAGGCGCAGTTGAAGGCAATCACAGACGGGAACAACGCCAGCTGCGCCTCCTACGCGTCGCCGACGAACCATCGGGCGACCCGAGGGGACAAGGACAGCGTCGGCGCCACTGTTTCATCGTGGACCTCCTGTCCACTAGCGACAGACAGGTCACAGACTCCTCCGAGGATGAGTAGGCCACGGGAGGCAGCAGGGCCCGATATCCCATATGGGATGGTCCGTCTCACATGTTCTACACTTCCTCGTCGTAGACACACCTTCACTTCGTCGGCCTAATCGCCGGTGCTCATGGAGACGGCGGATGAAGGACGACACGGGCTTGGACGTAGGGTGCCGGCACCGTTGGATATGTTTAGGGCGTTTTTTTAGTTCTAGATGTTCGAATGTAATGAAATCTGTCGTGTTTGTATGAAATCCGTCATGTTTGTATGAAATCAGGCCGAGTTTGCATGAATTTCATCTGTTTTGTTGAAAAGTTGTTTGAAATGTATGCGGGTAGCGTTGGATGTCGTCCTCCCGCGTCCGTGTCCGCGAGGAAATTTTTTGGGTTGCCATTGAAGATGCCCTTAGGGTATGTACAAGTGGTCCCTTAAATCCTCCTCAAACGTTTATGTACACGCTCTGTCAGTGCCTGGATATGAGAGAATAAAAATGTGACCAACTGAATCCCACATATCATTGCTACACGCTTGAGCTGTCCATAAACCCTTGTATACATACCATATATGAGGAGGATATGAGGGCTTGAGGACGCACCCGATCAGTCCGGCACATAGGACCCACCCTAGACCGTATCTTTTCTTTTTTATTATATTTCTTTTCTTTCTCTTTTTTCATCTTTATTAAATCAAATGCATATGACCGGACATATAAGGAAGAAAATAAAGAGCATGTCTACATGCACGAACAAACACAAGGACTCAAAACGAACACGTCTGGACACTGACCGGGCATGCCCACAAAGATTTAAAGGGCCAAATTTGTCAAGTCCGTTTATAAAGGGTCATATCTCAAAAAAAATCAAACTAGAGTCAGACCTTGAATAGGTTTCAGAAAAAGGTCAAAACATGAAAATTAGCCGGAGGGAGAAATTCTGATGCAGGTGGCGGAAGTGAAAATACGGTGGTGTCACTCACGCCCGGGCCCAGCTGAAAGTGACAGAACGGCGTGGACCACACTGTGATCCAGGTGCACCTAAATCTGTAGTGCATGTCGGCCTGGATAGATTCTCTTGAGATCCGGCTCCGGCGCACCACACCCGGCAGCAGAACCCATGTACAGTACTACTACCACTACTGCGTCCAGGTTCACTCAATTAAACCGGAGACTACGCAAAACCTACGGCAGTCCATCTCCATTTGGCAGAACAATACTGTACGAGCACTGCAGTACAAAATCATCATCCTGTGCTCACTTCCAAATTTTACACCTGGGGACTCACTGCTCCCGATTCCACAACGGCTTAAACCACAACAGAAATCGTACCTCGCACTTTCCATCACACCCCGCAGGTGAAAATGTTTGTAGTTTTGCCTCTTGGCGTCAGGTAAAACGCTGGTGGAGAGCAATGATGTGTACCCATCGCATTGGTTGAGCATTTCCCGTCCATTTTTCTATCATCAGCTTTTGGCGCTCGGCACATGACGCCTTTATGCAAGTTGCAGCTGCCGGCACCTTAAATGGAACATGGACTTATTATCATCACCTCTCCTTTTTTTTTCTTGAGAAATATTATCATCTTCTTGGTTCTGGTTAAAGGGTGGCCCACCCCCTAATGATCGCAGCCAAGTAGGTAAGTACACACTGTGTGATCCAAAACAAAAAGCAGGAGGCATCATCACGGGGAAAATCTCGCCACGGTGTGATCATGGCATCAGGCAACAGGGGAGGGGGGGAGGGATGGAGGGAGGGAGAAGGACCGGAGATGACTGCGTCACGGTGAGAGTGAGAAAGGGATGCATTAACCGAGAGCGGGAAAGCATTTTTATATGCGGTGATGACACGAACGATGGAGGTCCGGTCCGGATGCCCACTACCGATGAATGCCTAGATTAGATTTAGATGCATCCCCTTTGTGTGTGCACTTTGCAGCTCCACCCACCAAATTAATCCCGTCAGCTTGCTTGCCCAAGAGAAAACTAAGAAATGTACGGCCACCCGCTACACGCACCCAGCTACGTTGTACTAGTAAGGAGTTCAATTCCTTGCTAAAAAAGGGAGTTCAATTCCTGCAAAAAATAAGTGATAAGGAGTTCAACGTTTTTTTTTTGGTTTTTTTTTTGGTGAGAAATTCTGTGTTGTTGTCACAGAAGAAGAAAAAAACTGAAGGTATGCGTATGTGCGTTCATAGGATGAGTGTATGTGCATATGAATAAACGTCTGTGTGTCTGTACTGTGTTAAAGAAATAGAATACGCCCGAGCTAAAAGCAAAAAAGTTAAAATAAAATTGTCCATATAACAACATGGATAAACTATTCTCGCGCAACATGTTATGTCACTGGTAATTGCACCGTGCTTGAAATTGTTGGTTAAATAAGGAATATAGGATGAATTCTTAAAAAAATTGTAAGAAACCAACCCCTAAAAGGCGACACGGGCGAATCCTCTAACGTTGTCGCTACCAACCCCTACTCTCCATCTCTTCCTTGCCACCGGCGGCTGGCAGTGGGCCATTTCCACTCGTGTGGGTGTTCCAAATCTCGCGCTGGTCAGCTTGCCATCGTGGATCTCGCCGCGCCGCTTGGGGTGCGCCCCGTGCTCCCAAGACCGGCGTGCTCTGCAGTTGGCTCCTGCAGCCCCCCATCCATGGGCTCCTCGCCTTGGATCGCTGGACTGGTGCTCGGTACATGGCTACATATCCAATGCTGCGACCTCCTGTGGTTCCTTTCCGTCGACCTTGGCATGCCAAGGTTCTAGGGCCGCAGTCTTGGGTTGACCCAACGCAGTTTGGAGGTAGTGATCCAAATCCAGTCGGTCGGGTGGTGGTGGTTGCACACTGTGTTGCAGTGACCTTCAGTTCCACGACAACGGTGGTCATCGAAAGATATTCAAGAGGGTTCATCTCTCCAGATCTGGTGTTTTACTTTGACAGTGAGATGCAAACTGTGGACTACGGCTTGTCGCGGAGGGATGGTTCTGCAGTGGCGGCGATCACACATCGCATGTAGCTGCCGGGATCACGAAAAAGTGGTGGCGATAATGCATGAGTGACTTTGATGGTGGTGCTACTCGAGCACCCAATCTAGAGCTCTAGAGTGAAAGCCTAGGTCTGAGTCGAGTTGGTTATACCTGGCAATGGCAAAAAATCTTATAGCGTTACCTTATTGAGGGCATTGCTCAGATATGTTCGGTCTGATTCTTTAGGGTCAAAACCTAGATTCTGACATTTGTTCTTCGATCTAGTGACGACGACTCTTGAGCGCCGCTCCCTTCCTGAAGGCATTGTTGGTGAAGAACATTGTCGTTTTGTGGTGACATGAGATGGTTGGTGCAGATATGGCCGTTGCCGCAGTTTGCCGCTTATGGATCAGATTGCTTTGGGCCTTTTTCATTTTCTTTTCTCGTCGATGCATAACTTTGGTCTTATGACTTTGCTAGCTGTTAGCGTGTTTGTGTGTGTTGGTGTTCGCTGTGTGGATCCTAACTATGCAGGTGTGTGCTTATAGTGTTTGTATCCTTTTGATGCCCCATTTAAAGCAAATAAAATCCACCATTTGTCGAATAAGATAGGAAGATATAAGACAGAACAAACGACTAAGAGTCTAGGCCGTGTTTGGTAGTTTTTTTGAGTATTTGGAGAATACTATTTTTTTTAGAAATCACAGTTTTAGAAAATTTTGAGGCATTTGACACCAATTAAACACTACTTCTATAAACTATAGTATCCCGAACACCATGCTTTTTTTTTTTGTATCTGAGAAAGAGGCCTCAACCTCCATTTTGTAAACGAAGTTAGAAAAGCCAGGGTATATAAAAAAACTGGAGTATTCTGTTCAAGCATTGGAATAACGAGGTTTTAGATTACTACAGTTTTGTAAAAACTTGTTGCCAAACTAAGCCTAAAGTGAATAAACATAGTATTCACCAGCATCTAGGTATTTCTTAAAATGTTCAGTACTACCGTCGAGGATTCCGCAAACTAAAGATAAGCATGGACATTTTGTATTTTAAAAATAAATAATAAAATTAATATTTTGCTTCAGAGCTTGGAGTCTATTTTACATGTGTCAATTAGGGCTTGTTCGGACTTTCTATAAGACGATGGCTACATGTTAAGACAATGCATACCGTCCCCTCATAAAAAAACATGTTGCATACATAGTTCATTATAAACTTACATATGTCATGCCTTTCAAGCTTTATCATAAAAAGAACAAGTAAAGAAACACATATTTGTGAGGTATTGTCTAATTAGATCATGCAAGAACACTTTTACGTCTACGTTTTTTCCTAAGGTAAGAATTCAATTAACCGGTGCCAGAAGGACAACACTACGAGAGTAGAACCAAGGAACAATAAAAACCAAATCCATATACCATTTCTAGGTAAATTTAAAATCAAGAGATGCCACTTGATTTTGGTTCCATCTGTCTACGTCATAATATAAAAACACATCATTTAACAATGCCTACAATTTTCTACATGTAAATATCGTTATGTGCTACTAGGGTTGCATCATTTCATCTCCAAATGTCTAAGAAGATAACATCGGCGTCTTGTTTTTCTTATAACAACCCTATCATACTGTCACAACTGAACCAAAACAACATGACACGTGGACATTTTGTATTTGAACTATAAACAATAAAATAAAATATGTCTCTCTAGAGCTTGAAGTCTATTTTCTTAAGATACATCACGGCTTGTTTGAACTTTCTATACACGGCCATGACTAGAAGTTAAGATGTTGCACAAATCATTCATGAAAAAGTTTAGCTCTTATTGCAATACCCATCATAATCTATCTTTTCATGAAGTTACACTTGTCATGCATTTCAGGCTTGTAATAGAAATATGAGTAAATCGGTAGACCTATCTGTAAGACATGGCCTAATTGATCACTCCATGCAAAATGTTACTCCCTCCGATCCAAAAAAGTGGCATGATTTAGTTCAAATTTGAACTAAAACCACAACATTTATTTTGGATCGAAGGGAATACATATTTTGTGTACATTGATAGCTACATGATGTTGTGCATCTTTCATGGTCTTATTAGAAAACTTTCAAGTAGTTGAAAATGGTAACCGTGTGCTTTCTTGGGCTACAGGTGCCATCAGGGGCATAGCCAGGCCCCGGCTACTAGGGCCATGGCCTTGGGCATGGCTCTACAATCCTTCGTAAACTGTAGCTATTTTTGACACTGTAGCTACGAGGGTTGGCCCGAGGCGTAGCCCAGCCCTGGCAACGCCACTGGGTGTCATATATTTAAACTATAAATGAAACAAATATATCTATATCTCGAGAGCTTGGAGTCTATTTTCGTATGACACACTAGGACTCATTTGAACTTTCTACACATATCCATGGCTAGCTGTAATACGCCGCTTTAAATCTTTCATGCAAAAGGTTAGTTTAGAGAATAACATATTTTGTCGTAGTTACAGTTGTCATGTGTTTTAGCTTAGCATAAAAGTATGAGTAAAAACAAAACACCTATCTGTCAAGTGTTGTCTAGTTCAATCACGCTGTCCGCGGCACATGTTATGCTATTCATGTATATTGATAAGTGCATGTTGTAAAGTTACCAACCGTATACAGAAAAACTCCATACTAAAAACACTCAAGTAGATGAAAATGATGACCCTAGACTATCTTTACCTTGCAATTATAGGTGTCATACATTTAAAGAAATTAAACTACACAATTGTGATCGAGCCAATTCAAGCGAAGTTATAACACTACAATGGTTACATTTTTTCCTGTCAGGATGAGAATAGAATTAATCGATGCTAAAACGACCTCTCCCTCCGTTCACAAATATAACATGTTTTAAATATTTTTCTAAATCAAATGTATATAGACATATTTGATGTATTTGTTCATCCATTCCGGTCCGTATGTAGTCCACATTGAAATATCCAAACCATTTTAGCACCAAATTATGAATGGAGGGAGCGGTGCATTTTTGGGGATAAAAGTTAAACAAGGATAAAACCAATTGACGTTAAAACCCTACCACTTTTCGGCGGTAAATCTAGGATCAAGAGACGCCACTGAGCTCCGCGCTACTGGAAAGGTGCAAGGCTCATGACAATGATCGACATCAACTAACTCTCACGTGGCGCAGCTGCTATCGCAGCCCCCCTTCTTCAAGGCCACCATCATCGCGGGGTAGCCGAGACCTGACCAGCCGGCGACAGGGGGCGCCCCACCCTGCGGTGTTGCGGGGTGTGTCAGCGTGTGTGCCCGGAGCAATTCCCCGCCGGACCCCGAGCCGACGTGGCGCGGCTGGATCGCGCAGAAGTAAGCTTCCCTTTCGCCAATCCACATCCCCCAAGTCCTCCCCACACTCCTCCCTCCCTCCCTCCCTCCAATAATTCTCTTCTCTCCTCCTCCTCTCCGCCCCCGCACCACCACCATCGGAGAAAAGCCAGCGGGAAGCGGGGAGGGAAATCAATCCCCATGCCCCCGCCCCTCCTCGCCGGACCAGATCCCCGGCGGGCCGGCGCGGAGCCGTAGGCGGGGACCGGCCCCGCCCGGCCGATGGGCGGGGAGGCCCCGGAGCCGCGGCGGCTCAGCCGCGCGCTCAGCCTGGACGGCAGCGGCGTCCCGGAGGAGGCGCTGCACCTGGTGCTCGGCTACGTGGACGACCCGCGCGACCGCGAGGCGGCCTCGCTGGCCTGCCGCCGCTGGCACCACATCGACGCGCTCACGCGGAAGCACGTCACCGTGCCCTTCTGCTACGCCGTGTCCCCGGCGCGCCTGCTCGCGCGCTTCCCGCGCCTCGAGTCGCTCGGGGTCAAGGGCAAGCCCCGCGCCGCCATGTACGGCCTCATCCCCGACGACTGGGGCGCCTACGCCCGCCCCTGGGTCGCCCAGCTCGCCGCCCCGCTCGAGTGCCTCAAGGCGCTCCACCTGCGCCGCATGGTCGTCACCGACGACGACCTCGCCGCCCTCGTCCGCGCCCGCGGCCACATGCTGCAGGAGCTCAAGCTCGACAAGTGCTCCGGCTTCTCCACCGACGCCCTCCGCCTCGTCGCCCGCTCCTGCAGGTACTGCCGCAACTTCTCTCGATTCGCTATCTTCTATCGCGCTCTGATCTGCGAGTGGGAGAAGTAACAGGCCCGAATTGGGCTTCGCCAGGCAGGGATACAGTGACTGGATGCAGAATCCAGCGGCCGCTTAGTTGATGTCCCGAAGTAGCAGGGGCAATGATAGAGCACCGGGCTAAATATCCATTTCCCTAAGTAGAAACTTGTTCTACGGCGGGGCAATGTTTACCCAAAGCAGCTCGAGATCTGGACGCCCATTATACGGCCCGTACTCTCCTAGCATGAACGATGATGGTGCGACCATAGCAAAGCAGAATTCATTGCCCCTGCTTACAGTTACTCCATTGGTAATTTGCATGGCTGGCGTTCGTTGCCTTGTAAGCGTAGCGTATCTACCTTGTGCCTTTTGCTTCCTTCATAATTTGATTGATTGAACGCCCTGCATTCCGGTTGTTGATGATGTTGCATAAGAGTCCATTTCACAGCATTTATTACCCCAAGCAATTTGCAAGAGGTCACCGAATCTGGCAGGAACAAAGTGTGAGGTAGCCGGATGCCAAAGCAATAGTGATTGACTTGACCAAAGCTCGCTCGTCTTTTACTGGAATCGTACCGTTGTAGTACGGAATTAATATTCAAGTTGTTTCTGTTACTACCAGTGTCAGGGTGACCATGTTTATATGCCTTTTCAGTTCCTTTTTCAAATTTGCTCTAGTTTGATAATCCTGAGGAGGGAGCTTTGGATACGTTCTATGAAAGAACTAGTGTTACAAAATGTAAATATACAATAAATCTGGTTGTTATTCGTTACTGAGTGTATTCTGAACGAACCAATTGAAGTAAGCAAATTAAACAAAACAGCTATTTAAGGTTGTGCCACCATGTTAACCCATTTTGACATATTGAGTACGTACTAAAAGGTCATCTAAATGAACCCCAAACTTAGTAAGCTACAAATGCTTCGAATGTTTCATACATGCCACTGCAAAGAGCAGAGTGGCTTCACTCTGAAGACTACCAAGTACCCAGCTGCTTAACAAAAACAACCTGGGCTCTAGAATATGCTAATTTACTTTTGTATTTATCTAAGAGAGTAATACATTTTTTACTTAATAAGTAATATTAACTGTGGTACATTTATAGTCCGTCTTCATTTGTTTCTCTTTGTTGCACTCCTTTATTGCATGACCACCCTGTTTTTGCTTATTTTGGTGCATTGTTAGTATCATGATAAAATCACTGCACTAACGTGTTGCACGAAATTGAGCAGATCACTGAGAACTCTGTTTCTGGAAGAATGTACAATTACTGATAATGGCACCGAATGGCTCCATGACCTTGCTGCCAACAATCCTGTTCTGGTGACCTTGAACTTCTACTTGACTTACCTCAGAGTGGAGCCAGCTGACCTCGAGCTTCTCGCCAAGAATTGCAAGTCACTAATTTCGTTGAAGATTAGCGACTGTGACCTTTCAGATTTGATTGGATTTTTCCAAATAGCTACATCTTTGCAAGAATTTGCTGGAGCGGAAATCAGTGAGCAAAAGTATGGAAATGTTAAGCTTCCTTCCAAGCTTTGCTCCTTCGGACTCACCTTCATGGGGACAAATGAGATGCACATAATCTTTCCCTTTTCTGCTGTACTCAAGAAGCTGGATTTGCTGTACAGTTTCCTCACCACTGAAGATCATTGCCAGCTCATTGCAAAATGTCCAAACCTACTCGTTCTTGCGGTAATGGCGGTGCTTGTACATTACTACATTATGAAGGTATTCAACTACCGATCTTTTTCATTGTAACTAATATCCTAAATGTGATTTACAGGTGAGGAATGTGATTGGAGATAGAGGATTGGGGGTTGTCGGAGACACATGCAAGAAGCTACAAAGGCTCAGAGTTGAGCGAGGGGAAGATGATCCTGGCATGCAAGAAGAGGAAGGCGGAGTTTCCCAAGTAGGCCTAACAGCGATAGCCGTAGGCTGCCGTGAACTGGAAAACATAGCTGCCTATGTGTCCGATATCACAAATGGAGCCCTGGAATCCATCGGAACGTTCTGCAAAAACCTCCATGACTTTCGCCTTGTCCTGCTCGACAGACAAGAGACGATAACAGAATTGCCGCTGGATAACGGTGCCCGCGCGCTGCTGAGGGGCTGCACCAAGCTTCGGAGGTTCGCTCTGTACCTGAGACCAGGGGGGCTTTCAGATGTAGGCCTCGGCTACATCGGGCAGCACAGCGGAACCATCCAGTACATGCTTCTGGGTAACGTCGGGCAAACGGATGGTGGGTTGATCAGTTTCGCAGCCGGGTGCCGGAACCTGCGGAAGCTTGAACTGAGGAGCTGCTGCTTCAGCGAGCGGGCTCTGGCCCTCGCCATACGGCAAATGCCTTCCCTGAGGTACGTGTGGGTGCAGGGGTACAGGGCCTCTCAGACCGGCCGCGACCTCATGCTCATGGCGCGGCCCTTCTGGAACATCGAGTTCACGCCTCCCAGCACGGAGACCGCGGGCCGGGTGATGGAAGACGGGGAGCCCTGCGTTGACAGGCAAGCTCAGGTGCTGGCGTACTACTCCCTCTCTGGGAAGAGGTCCGACTACCCGCAGTCTGTTGTTCCTCTGTATCCTGCGTGAGTGTAAATACATTAAGCCGGTATGGTGTCTCTCTGGGACGGCCCCTGGCTGGCTGGCCCTCTGCGCTTCTCGGGCAATAAGGATGTTTGTATGTGGGTATTGTATGGGTCTGGATCTGGTAGATTTTCTAGCTGCTGTGTACTGGAATAAGCGCATTGGTATTTTTGCCTGGTACTCCTATCTAATCCTAGGAAGATGTATACTACAGTACTAAGGACCATTGTGCGAGTGCAACTGTGACACCATTGCGCTTGCTTCGCAGGCATAAGCTGCCTGGTTTTCGCGGCCTGCGCAAGATTTTCTCTGTTGTACTACATGTAGATGCTCCGCCACGTTTGGCTTCGCTGCCGGTGAGCCGGCGAGGTTTCGGTTCGGTAGTTCTACGCCAAGCATTGTATAATGTAACTGGAGCTGCCGTGGCTTTGGCATCACTAAGCGAAAAACGCGACAGCGATCCAGGACCGGCGGATGAACTATGCAGCAGCAAGAAGCCACAGTTCTGTGATTGATCAGTAGTAGCTTAGCCCAGGAAACAAGCTAGTTTTGGCAGGTAGCACGTGACGGTGACAAGGATGCCCTCGTCGGCATCGCCCAAAACTCTAACGTATGTATCCACGTAATGCACGCACCACATGGATATGGTCGGCGTCTTCGCGTGCTCCAAAGATAGAAGAATATCTATCCGGATCAGAAAGAAGAGAAAAGAATGCAACTGCATCTACCAGTCCGGGGCCATGTTACTGCTGATTCTACCGGCGCAAATCAAGAGGGTAGATGCCTTTCATCAAACGCACCATGTGACTTAGAGTAAATCCAACGCGCCAACCTAGATTGTCCATGTGTGTCTGTTTATGTCCAAAAGGATAAAAACACCGGCTCAATGTGCTGACCCAAATCCAAAAGCCGTCTGCTCATTATTCGTCTGGACGCATTTGTAGCTTAAATTTGCGTCCGATTTGCGTCCGTGTGAAAACGAGACGGACGTGCCGCGTGTCCGCTCGGTGGCTAATTTTTTAATAATACATTTTTTTAATTTTCAGAAATAATACACCGTTTTGATATTTTTGACAAATAATATGGCATCATCTTCCTGGAGAATGACTGGACCTAATCGTCTTCTTGGAGGATGACTGAGGACGATTAGGGTCCAGTCGTCCACCATGAAGCTGACTGGGCAATCGTCTATAGGGTTGGGCACCAGACGTCTTGCAGGAAGATGATAAGTTGCAGTCGTCTTGCAAGAAGATTATTAGTTGCAGTCGTCCACAAGAAAGATTATTATTACTAATCGTCCATCAGGAAGATGATTAGTTCCAGTCGTCCACCAGGAAGATGATTAGTTCCAACCGCATACATAGGTAGCATACGCACGTCTCTCGCGTACATAGATAGATATAGTGGCAGACAAGCATCAGCCACGTCGTCCGGCACGTCGTGGAGGTGGTGTAGGCGGCGTCGGCCACAGATACATGTGGGGTGCCCGAACGTTACGGGGAGGAAGCTCAGACCATGCCTGGTCATGCCGTGTTTCCCGTGTGGGAGGTGGTGCAGGAGTCATATATGTCCATCCACTCGTTGTGCTGCGACAAGAAATCCTGTCTGTTATGCCCACTTTCATGGTCACTATCCCACCCGGATCCGGACATAGACGCGTCATGTCCATACGGCTGATATCCGTAGGACCCTGTTCGATGGACGAACATAAGTAATGATGAAATACATAGGCCCAATTGATATTCACAAGAATAAATATGAAGAAACATACCTGTATGCGGAGGTCGTGGCCGAAACACGTAGGCAGACGTGGGATCCGGCTGGTGCTGCCACGCCGAACTACCGGCCTGGTCAGGAGGTGGTGGCCTGGCCGTCCACTGCTCTGCTAGACGTGGACGCGGATCATGTCGGTGATGTGTGGGTTCGAGCTGACCAGTCGAGTGACGCGACGGCTGCTGGTGCTTGGAGTGGCGGGGGGGGGGGGGGGTGCTGGTGAAGTACGTCCGAAGTGCGTGTGCACGTAATAGCCCGATACACAGATCGTACTTTCTCCTTAATGCGCGACATCCATGTCTGGACCTGAGCCCGAGGAAGCATTAGAGGTGCAGACGACAGTGAACGCTGAAAGGTGGACACCTCCTCGCCAAGTCCGCGAGTCAACTCAGCCTAAAATTGTGAGGACGATTATTACGTGCGCACGACAAAGTATGTATGGACTACTTGCATTATATGAATAGAATATATCTTACCGCTTGCTGCCTAGAGCCCGAAGTATCATAGCTCGGGTACATATCCGCCGTATTAGGGGCATGTATCTCATCTAGGTGATTGTGATGAACGATGCATAACCGTGTTCCGGTCATGTACCGTTGCAGATAGAGATTGAATTCGTCCATATCAAAGTTGTGATTCTCGTGCCACAAATGTGTGCTCGCAGTCTTCCATTGTGTAACGTACGGCTGAACCCTATGTAGCCACTCAGTAGCAGTCCTGTTGATCCCCTTCTTTGTGATCCTAAAATTTTGGTGTTCGTTGAATAATTAACTAACAGCTTAACTATGGACAATTTTGAAGGACATTGCAATATTAATAACTAGACAGTACCTGTGGATGTCTCTGTGCAGTGGGGCCTCTATAGGGGGAGGTGTCTCCAATTGCAGAAGACCAAATTGCCTCATAACCCTCTATTGGGCCATCTCCTCGACGAAGACATCGAAGATGATCTTTGATTTCGTCATCCAATAATCAGCATCTCTTGTGCATAGCACGGACAAACCACCGGGGTATCTTGCATCTATGGCTTCTTGCGTGTACGACTGCCAAATCACCCAAGTGTACGCATCAAACTGCACGTTTAATGCCGTGTAAGCTCGTCTAGTCTGATCAGCAGCAAAGCGTCTCTGCAGAAAACAAAAGTTAGATTGAACCCTAGTGTACAAAACGAACAAAACTTAGATTGTGACATACCCTGCGACGTGTCCAACTCAGACCAAAGGTAGGCATGTCGATGCCGTCAGCATCGAACATGATATCCATAGGCTCATCAACACGTACGTCTGGCCGTCCTACGGAGAACCTCTCCCACGACCATAGTTGCGGAAATAGGGGGCATCCAAGAAGGGCGAACATGGGTGATGTAAGCTGGCAGGCGTTGCACATAGCTCGGTATGTATACGCTAAGATAGCCTAACCCCAACTCCTCTGTGTGATCTGATTCGGCATCTCAGCGCTCGTGATCTCAAGTGCAATAGGGATGTAGCTCGCGCTAATAGTGCTGACATGGCTCTCTGTGAACATCACCTTGCCGAGAAGCCACATTATATATGCCTCCAGACTTCTAGTGATCTATGTCGCATTCAACGGGACCCTTGGATACCCCGGGAACGTTTGGATCTGTTTTGAGCAAAGAGAGTATTAGTACATAGCGAAGGTATGTTCTATAAGAACAGTTGCAAGACAAATGAAACTTAAGCGGCAGGGGAACTAACCTGGAAATGGAGCAACCATTCATACTTAGGTCCGTGATTATCCGATGTCAGTGTCGGAGCTCGGTCATAAATACCCGTGAAACACTGTGCAATACCAAGCTGCCAATCATCCGGTGCCTCCAACGGTCCTATGGCGTGACTTGCCAACGGTAGGAGCCATCTCTCCCCAGCGGAAGTGAAACGTGTGGGTCACAGGTCTCCACCGGTCCACTAAGCATGTGAGCAAAGAGGCGTCGATGGCGAGGCATTTGGAGGTCTGCGTGGACTCAACCAGACGCGCGAAAGGTAAAATACTAGCCCATTTCAACCTGCATGTGAGGACAAATCAGTAGGTGTGTCTCATCCATATATTCTTGAAGGAAATAAGTAAAGCACGTCCGCTGAACCCATCCCTCGTGTATTTTCCAATCTTCCTTTTGAGTGCGAGTGACCAACGCATCAAGCTTGCGCTCAGAACCTATCGCAGCACGATGCTTTCTATCAATGTCCGCACTAAGAAACCCCATTCCCGCCATTCCTGCATATACAAATTTCAAACATAGTGTCAAACTTAATAAAATTTCAAACATAGTGCCAGACTTAATACAAATTTCAAACGTAGTGCCAGACTTAATACAAATTTCAAACGTAGTGCTAGACTTAATACAATTTTCAAACATAGTGCCAGACTTAATACAAATTTCAAACGTAGTGCCAGACTTAACATAAATTTCAAACATAGTACGAGAATTAATACAAATTGCAAAGATAGTGCCACACTTAATACAAATTTATAACTTAGTGCCTAGCTTCTGCCTCGACCTCTTCCTCCTCTTGCTCTTGCTCCTCGTCCCCGGTTCCCTCGTCCACGCCCAGTGACGAAAGTGGGACAATTAGTGTCCCTATGGCAAAATTCATTGCATAGAATACATTGCACAGTGGCACCTCCCGCTTCAGATTCATCCATATCATGCCGGATGCGCCAACATTGTCGCCTACCTCTACTTGTACGCATATTCTCTGGGTCTGGAATGTGCCGCCTTTCAACAGGATTAACGGTGTTGAAGTTACCCATTGAGCGAAATCCCAGCAACTCACCTGCCCAGGCATTGAGGACAGACTCTTTTAGAAAATATGGAGACACGAACGATATTGCGTCCATTCCAAACTGCCCGCAAGCAACAAGTACATGGGAGCATGGTAGGTGAAGCAACTTTGGTTTGTTGCATGTGCACTCACACGTTGGCCATACATCATTTCCAATTTTGACCTCATGCGTCCTTAGCTCATTTGCACAACCGAATTTGTTGTTAGCTAAGCGGACCTCAAACCTTCTTTCTTGATTACCAATGGGGACTACAATGTGTGACCTAGTTTTTTGAATCTTTTCTTCCATGTACTTCATAATTCTTTCACAGTAACGTGTGCTTGGGTTGTTCAAGATATGATGCTCTGCTTTTTGACGTCTATCTCTAAAAATACTTCATGGTGGCATAGAAAATACTCTCAACGATGGCTGTAAGTGGCAACGCCCTGTTTCCTTTGAGGACAAAGTTGTATGTTTCTGCGAGATTGGTATTCATGACACCATACCTTGCTCCATGTGTGTCATACAACAAAGACCACCTCTCTAGAGGCTCATGCTCTATCCACTGCTCGAAGGTTTTAATGGACCTCCTGAGCCTTCTCCTAGTACCAGGTGGGTCAAATACTAGCAAGTCACAAAGCCCAACAGGCTCCTCCTCCACAGCCGCTATTCTAGTTGCTAACTGTGCTGCTACTGCTTCCACATGTGCTCTGACAGCTGCATCTCTTGAAGCTTTCCTGTCCCTAACGTGTCTCTGCGTGCACACATTAAGTCTCACGTATCAAATTGTACTTCCATAGCTGGTTCTGTTTATAGAGTTTTTTGAACAAATTCATCAGGTTCTTATTTCTGAACTGAGAGAAGAAATTAGCCCCCAAATGGCGCATGCACCAACGGCTCTGCAAGTCCTGCCATGGAGTTTGTTCCTCAGGACTAGGGTTTGTCAGTGTCTTTATCGCACTGAGTATACCTGCATGCCTGTCATGAAGGATGCAGACATTGGGCTTATCCTTCACAACCGCTACTTTCAATTTCCTGAAGAACCATGTCCAACTTTCAATGTTCTCACTATCCACAAATGCAAAAGCGAGTGGTACTACTTGATTTTGTCCGTCTTAACCAATGGCTGTCAGGATCTGACCCTTGTACTTGCTAGTGAGAAAATTGCCATCTACACATATGACCGGTCGACAATGCCTAAAGGCTTTGATGCATACACCAAAAGAGAAGAACAGTCAATGCAGCACCCTCACAGTTGGGAACTCTGGCATGAAGAGGTCTTGGATGTCGACATACGTGCCAGGATTGCGGGCCTGCAGTGTCTGGAGGAGCTAGACAACAGAGTCATATGCATCGAAAAAACAACCAAATCTGGTCTCAAGCGCCCTATGCTTAGCCCTCCAAGCCTTGCCATAAGAAATTCTGTATTTGAACCCGACAAATACTTTTGTCTGGATAGCCTTAACTTCCATCGCTTTGCACTCCACTATCTTGCTGTAAAGCAACCGAGCAATAAGCGTGGATGAAAGGTTGGCATGATCTTGAGGGATGCAGGGAATAAGACATTTGTGATGAACCGGGTCAGTGATCACCCAACTTGTGCCATACTTAGGGAGATAGCACTACAAAAAAATACACTTCTGTGATGATACGTGTTTGTCATAGTAGGTCGCGTTTTCTGTCATGCATGTACATCCATGACGATTTTATGACAGAATCAAGATAGTCATACCTGTGCTGTCGTAGAAGTGTTCCATGACATTACCAAAATTATCATCACGGAAGTGTCCACTTCCATGACGATAAATCGCGCGTCACAGAAGTGCTTTCGTCAAGGGTGACCGACACGTGGCATCCACCATAACGGAATGTCGTTAAGCTATCGGGTCGGGTTTTGGATCCGATAACCCGTTAACAGCCCCGACCAATGGGGATTTTCCACGTGTAAAATCATCATTGGCTGGAGGAAACACGTGTCGGCTCATCGCTGGGACAGATGTCATCCACTCATTGGACAGAAGGCGCCTATGATACGTCGACACATGGCACGGCCCAACAGAGGCCCATTCCTATGAAAAGGCCGGCCCATTTGACTTGGTCAAAAGGTGGCGGGCCGGCCCATGGAAAGCCTGTTAACGGCCTGTTCGCATATAGCCCATTTACAACTCGCTAACCCAAGGCCCGTTACGCCCTATTTGAATTAGGCCCAATAGCGTCATCTGGGCCATCCAATATGATTCCAGCCCATTTTCACTTCTGGACCATGTATGGCCCATGACATCTTTCGGCCCATATGAGGCCCTATGTAACTCTTGGCCTATTAACGGCCCGTGGTGAAACTGGCCCGTTGTCGGTGTCAAAACTGGCGGATCTCGGGTAGGGGGTCCTGAACTGTGCGTCTAGGACGGATGGTAACAGGAGGCAGGGGACACGGAGTTTTACCCAGGTTCGGGCCCTCTTGATGGAGGTAAAACCCTACGTCCTGCTTGATTAATATTGATGATATGGGTAGTACAAGAGTAGATCTACCACGAGATCAGAGAGGCTAAACCCTAGAAGCTAGCCTATGGTATGATTGTATGTTGTGATTGTTGTCCTACGGACTAAAACCCTTCGGTTTATATAGACATCGGAGAGGGTTAGGGTTACACAAGGTCGGTTACAAAGGAGGAGATATCCATATACGTATTGCCTAGCTTGCCTTCCACGCCAAGCAGAGTCCCATCCGGACACGAGACGAAGTCTTCAATCTTGTATCTTCATAGTTTAACAGTCCGGCCAATGGAGATAGTCTGGCTGTCCGGAGACCCCCTAATCCAGGACTCCCTCAGTAGCCCCTGAACCAGGCTTCAATGACGATGAGTCCAGCGCGCAGTATTGTCTTCGGCATTGCAAGGCGGGTTCCTTCTCCGAATACACCGCAGAAGAATTTGAATACGAGGATAGTGTCCAACCCTGCAAAATAAGTTCCACATTCCACCGTAGAGAGAATAATATTCTCGCAGATCTAATTTGCTGGCTTGTTTTGGCAGCACGACGTTATGTCATGGCCCGGTGATTATTCGAACCGTTTCTTTTAACCAGCCCCGCACATAACGCGAGGCAGTTTTTCGACACGTCTTGTCAAAGCAGAGATCGTATCCCCTTATTACGGGATTCTCATCAATACGGGCATGGGTAACCCAACCGCGCCATCAATTGCGGCGCTTGGGGAATAAGCGAGTTTTACCAGGCAAGTGGGGACGCTTAGTTTCGTCCGCCCATATAAAGGGATAAGGATTCACCTTTCTAGCCACGCCTTCTTCCTCCTTTGCTCATCCGTTTTCGCACACTCGCGCTCCAGCGCCCAAGTCCGCACTTCCACCTCAACCTTCTCCAATCATGTCTGGAGCGGGAGGCAAGTGGATGGTCTCCTCCGTCATGGAGGGAGACATCAAGAAACTGAGGAGAGCCGGATACCTTCCCGACGACATCGCGCACCGGCTCCCAGATGAGGGGCAGCTCATCCCCACCCCCAGGCCGCATGAGAGGGTGGTATTCCTCACCCATTCCCTCCGTGGACTGGGATTCCCTCTCCATCCCTTTGTCCGGGGGCTCATGTTTTATTACGGACTGGATTTCCACGATCTGGCCCCGAACTTCATCCTCAACATCTCGGCGTTTATCGTCGTGTGCGAGGCCTTCCTCCACATCAAGCCCCACTTCGGCTTATGGCTGAAGACCTTCAATGTCAATCCAAAGGTGGTGGGCGGCCGCCAGGCGGAATGCGGAGGCGCCATGGTGGGAAAGATGCCCAACATAACATGGCTCGAGGGATCCTTTGTGGAAAGCATAAAGGGGTGGCAATCAGGGTGGTTCTATATCACCGAGCCGCGCGATCCCGCATGGGTAGCGGCCCTCGAGTTCCGATCTGGCTTCCCCATGCGGCTCACCTCCTGGAAAGAGAAGGGCCTGTCCTGGGGTAATTCGAAAGACCTGACCGGACTCCAAACATGTATTCAAAACATGGTGGACAAGAAGCTCAAGCTTGTCAACATAGTCCAGGTTATGCTCATCCGCCGGATACTCCCGTGCCAACAACGAGAGTTTACCTTGTGGGAGTTCAATCCGGCACAGCACCGGACTCTGAATAGGTTCTTCGACACGGCTCATGAAGACGCCTGGAGGGTGCTGTTCAAAAGTGCCGAGGTCCCTCCCCCTATTACTGAGGATCGCGGATTCAGCGCGAAGCGCCAAGCCAGTGCGGTAAGCTGCTTTACCTTTCACAGGATACTTATTTTTATATAGATTGAATCTATGCGGGATCTAAACTCTCGTACCTTTAACAGGACTAGCAGAAGATGGCCGGACAGATCGATTGTCCGGCTCCTTTGCCCGAAGGCCCCGCAAACGCTCTTCTGGCGAAGATGTTGACTCCGGCCCCTTATAAGGTGCCGGAGAAGACCAAGAAGGCCAAGGGAGCTCGAAGAGTTCCCGACGCCAGGCGTCGTCGGACTCACCGTCCGATGACTCTGCGGCGCACTCTTCCCCTGAAGACGAGGAAGAGGAAGAAGAAGATGCTCCCCCACCGACTGGGGGAGACAGAAAAAGGAAGGCCGCCCCAACTGGGGGGGCGAAGGGTCCAAGAAGGGAAGGACTCTCCTTCCGGACAGCTCCACCACCGCCGAGGAAGGCGAAGACGAGTGGTTGCCCAGGGCCAAGCCCCAGGGGAGATCGTAAGTATTCGGATACCAAAGTAACCCGTAAGATTCCTTGGTCGCACTGCTTTCTCTAATCGCCAAACATAATTACGCAGGCCGCCACGAGCCAACATCGAGGTATCATCGGACGGCTCCCTGGGCTCGTCGGACATGGATAGCGATCCAGTCCCGACCGCCACCTCCCCTCATCCTGCCGACGACGCTGAGGTGTTGTCTCAAGAGGCTCCGGATCGAGGGGAGACAGTCCCGGAGGCGCCTCAAGGCGGCCTTCCGGACTTCGGGAGCCGAGGGGACGGGGCCCCCGAGAGCTCCGAGTTCGGCCCTCAGCCAAACACCGCGCCGGACCCTCCAGCGGTTCCGGGCTCGGGCAGGAGGCCTCCTTCCAAGAGGGGCAAAACGCCTGTGCCGGTGACCTCTGTCCATCCAGAGGCGCCGGACAACCTGCTGGAAGCGCTTCGCAGCGCTTTCATCGACGAGGAGCACCGCACCATCATGAGTGCGGTGATCCAGAAGGTTCAGTCCGCCAAGAGCGGATTGACTGAAGCCTGTGCTAGCCTTCTAACAGGCTTCGAGGTAAGTGTTTTAAAATGTAGTAGAAATATTACCGCATAGACAGTAGCCCCTGATGCTTTGTTCGGTGTTCACAAAGAAAAGCCAAACATAGGATTAAATAATATCGCAGGAGTCTAATATAAGTATGTCAATATGCATATGCAGGCTTCGCTCCTGGCGTCCGCCGCACTAACTGCGGAGGTCGCCGTACTGAAGCAGGACCTCGATGGGTCCAAGAAGGAGCTCGAGGAGAACAAGGGTAAGTAATACCCCTTCTATAGATATGTATATAAAAAAAGATGCAATTGCAGAATGACAGGATCATTGTATGTTTGCCAGGGGCCATGACTGAGGTGGCGACCTTGAAGCAAGCGCTGACCAAGGCCGAAGATACAACGGCCAAGGAGCGCATCGAGCGAGAAAAGCACGAGGCTCGGGTGGGCGAGGTACAACAAGAGCTCTAGGCTCTCGTGACGAAGCATGAGGCGTTGGAGCTTGACTTGAAGACGCGAGAGTCTGAGCTTGCTGCAACCCATGAGAGCGCAAAGAGTGCCAAGGCCAAGGCCCAGAAGGCCCTTCAGGAGATCGACGCGATGAAGAAGATAGCGGCGGGTAAGGCTTTCTATATGCAAAGCAAGCATGTAAAAGTAAATTACCGATTACTTACCCGGATCCGGAGCTCTTCAGGAGCATTCACAGATTTTCCCCACAGTGTGTCCGATGCCGCACAATTTTACCAAGCCGAGGACGGAAGCTCGACGGAGAAGCTGTTCTGGTCTCAGTATGCTGAGGCCGAACATCCGGTGCCGATGAGCGACCAGCTGAAGCAGATGGTCGAGCTACATAAGGCGGCCGATCAGGCCATGAAGGGCTTTATAGTCCGGCTGTGGCCTGGCGACGCCCTTCCGAACAGCTTCTTCGGCCTGGCGAGGCGGCTTGTGGATGCCTGCCCATGGCTGGAGGTCGTCAAGCGATCTGTCTGCATTGAAGGTGCATGCCGGGCTTTCGCCCGTGTGAAATTGCAGTGGGTCAAGCTAGACGCCGTGAAGCTGATCAAGGAGGGGCTGCCGGAGGGCAAGGAGCACCGCCACCCCGAGATGATTTGGAGCTGATGCATATAATGCTATAAGTTCGGGGTGCCGCACTTGTGAAAGTGTTCAGACTTTTCACACCGCATGGTGGGGTATGTAAGCCCCTGGTGTATTGGCCGTACCAGAGTGTACGGTTGCAAGGCGTCATTAATGAACACATAGATATATATAACAAGAATGCAATAATAGTCGTAATGTCATGCATTGTTTATTGAAAAATTGCGTTAAAGCGGAGTGATACAGATAGTGCGATAAGCAAAGAGTAGGACTATGTCCCTTCCAAGGGCGAGCTGAGGAATAATATGAAATCTGTAATCAACCTGGGAATTCCGTTGTATAACGTAGCTGTCTGCCTCCTTGGTTGCTGCATCATGTGTTCGGCAATAGTGCTGCCGAACAGTATTTCCAGAGATTAAGGTCCTAAAAGAAAAAGAAAAATAACCAAACGGGAAGCCCCTAGTGCGGTTTAGGCCGTGTTTTGGGGCATGCCGTAGTTGTGCCCCCCTCCCCACCTGTGCCCATGGTATTTTTAATGCGTAATTATGTACGCGCGACACGAATATCGCCGTTGGGATGGGGTTGGGGTGGCCGCCATATTGCTACGCGAGCTCAGATCGCGCCAGGCAGTCTATTTGCCGATTGCCCCGAGCGCGCTTGAAGGTGTCCAGGCTTTGAAACGCTGAACTGGTTGATTGCCTTAAGAGGCTGCTTTGCGCTTCTGCTACGAGGGCCGCGGTGTGCTCCTCTGTTCGGAGGGAGCGCTCTGTGTTTCCATTGACTGTAATGACTCCGCATGGTCCTGGCATCTTGAGCTTGAGGTATGCATAATGCGGTACCGCATTGAATCTAGCAAATGCGGTTCACCCGAGCAGCGCGTGATAACCACTGCGGAACGGGACTATATCGAAGATTAACTCTTCGCTTCGGAAGTTATCCGGGGATCCGAAGACCACTTCCAGTGTGATTGAGCCTGTGCAATGGGCCTCTACACCTGTAATGACACCCTTAAAGGTTGTTTTTGTGGGTTTGATCCTTGAGGGGTGGAGGGGGGGTTGCCTTTGCGCCCACCATGGAACGGCGTCTGCATGAAATTTTATTGCCACGCAAGGCTCGTCTCTTTTGCTCTACATGATCAGTTCCATTGTGTATAATAACTGGCATGCATAGGAATAAAACATAGTGAGATTATGTAAGGAGTGCATGCACAAATCCAGAGTGATGGTAGCAAACTGTGGATAGACCCAAAACTAATGATAGCAGGCAGATAATAGATTTAGTTAAAAATACAGATAATGGCTCCTTTAATGTTTGTTTGCACCCAACATGAAACTCATAGTAGACACCGAAGATTAACCAAATAGTAGACAGATAGTACTGATTGCTGCCCCAATATGTACCCCACAACCATTTAAAAACTCAAGTTTCAGCATTAGTTTGGACCTGACTCGGAGTCTAATAGGTGAACACGACGATAATGTAGCATGTCATCATATTAAGCGACGCATAACGTAAGCAGACACGGAAGAGTGCGACCTCTCTTGCGGACCCGTGTAGTCCTCAAGGTCATCTGCTCAGTTGATGATGGTAATGCAGTTGTCGTGGCTGCCGGCAGCGGGGAAGAAGATCTGAGGCGGCGAAAGACAGTCTGGAGAGTGGATCCCTGCTGTGGTGAACCCTTCCGTCGTTGGAGCAGCTGAGCTGGGGTGGAACACAGCGCCGCAGGAGCAGGACAAAAACAACAAGGTTTTCTTTGACACATATCTGTAACAGAAGGAATTGAGTAAGGGCTTGTTTGAATTTGAGGATTCTAACAATGCAGGGATAGGAAATAGACAGGAATAGGATAGGAATGCACGTGCAAAACAGAGAATTTAAAAACATAGGATTTCTGCCAATCTGGGTGTTTGATTCACAACAATTGGAAGATCACAGGATGCAAAAAAGCATGGTGAGATTAAGTCAAACCACAAGAAAATGTACGGTTATAATGCTATTATGCTACTATCTCTTAGTCTTGTGCTTGATGAATAGGAATATGAAAAGGAGGAGAAGTGGAAATTAGAATTCCTACGATTTTTCTTTCAAGGAGACACTAAAGGAACAAATCCTACAGTTTTCCTTTGCACCAAATTCATGAAAAGTAGTACCATAGGAAACTTTCCAATTCCGATATTTTTCATTCACTTTTCCTTTCAAGCACTGGCGATTCTAGTAGGCAGGCTTGAGCAAGGAAAATCCTACACTAAAAAAATGTTTTTGTGCTACTTCTATTACTTTGGACCCAGGCCACTGCCATACTAGCTCAACCCCCAGGCCCATCGACAAATGCACAGCTCAAATGCGCAGAGATAAATAATGATGGCGTTCAAGAGAGTCCATCATGGATAGCTAAGTTGCCTGGTACCTCACTGCTTGTCATATAGTAGGATAAAATAATCGTATTTCCCATTACTACGAGTGCTCAGTGGACAATATATATAACATGTAGAGTAAAAAAGAGATGCAACAAGTGTACAACCTCTTTGGCGAAGCCATGTCGATCTCAGCGTGATTGGGTTGGCTGGTGAGGATGCTCCGGCTGACTTGGCTGACGGAGGAGGGGAAGAAGATCTTAGGTGTCTGGAGATGGAGCCGGAGGTACTGCTCCGCTGTGATGGAGGGTTTCGTCGTTGGAGCAGTTCCGGTGAGTTGTACGACGCCGAGGCTGAAGCAGGACAAGAGAGACAACGAACAACATTAACCTGAGTGGAATTCTAATAGGATCTCCAATACATTACGTAAAATACATAACCACAAAGTGCTAGATGTAAAATACATCAGCCGCTCATCTCTGAACTTAACTGTCGAAACTGAATTTAATTGTCGAAACTGAACTTAACTGTCGAAACTGAATTTTGCTGTCGAAACTGAACGCACTAGCAAGGTGAGGCTACACGTCGGTCGACTGACTTTTTCATCTCTGGTCAGTCGATTTTGCAGCCGTTGGGTACGAAATCAAGGGTCTACAGTTCATCTTCAACCTCCACCCCCCTGAGCCGCCAGCCACCACCGGCCAAACAGCAGCCCCCCGCCGCCCGCGGCCGGCGGTGCACCGCCCCGCCCGCCCCGAAATGTGCCCCGGCCATCCCTCTAGCCCCCCCGTGCCAAGCTTTTTCTCCGGCGATCCCCACGCCACCGCCCCGCCAACGCCCCGCCACCGCCGGTGACCACCGCCCCCATCCTGAACCCTAAGATAGATAGTGGGGTACCTTTCCGGCGAGCCCCCCTCCCCGCTGCGGCTGGTTCTTCCTTCACCCCGGCGAGCCCCCCACCCCCTAAAAATCGACTGACCCAAAAGTCGATTCAGTCGACTGAAGTGTAGCTAAATCGGAGCAGCATCGCAAGCAAGAGCAAGAGCGAGAGTAGCAGCGCGAGCAAGAGCAATAGCAAGAGCAGACCAGGCAGGGGACCGAGAGCTAAAGCAGCAGCTCCTACTGATGTGGACGTCGCTGCCGAGGGAGCGACGCCGTGGAGGAAGTGGCCGGCGACGCCACCGTGGATGGAGCCGCGCTGTGTCAGCTCGGGACCGAGCGCCGGAAGCACCGTGAGATCGAATCAAGAAGAAAATGTGGCGATTAGTGTACAACCTCTTTGGTGGCGCCAATTAGGTCGCAGCTTCATCCGAGGAAACGGTGATGATGATGCTCTTCCGGTGGTGCTGGTGAAGATGGTGGTGTGGGAATGGAGGTGGCATGAAAGACGAGGGAAACATCGGGGCAACTCCTTGGAGGTGGAGGACGGGGTGGCTGAACCGGCGGGACGATGAGATCAACGATGGATCCTCATCCGGTACGGTGGATGAGGGACGTCGAGGTGTTGCTGTGGACGACGTCGTCGGGGAAGAGGCTCCGGCTGGGTGGTGGACGGAGCAGGGTGTGGGGTTTCGTCACGGGTTTTCGCGGCCTCGGTGTACGAATGGGTGGGCGGATGGGATGGCAGTGGGGAACCATGGCTTAGAGACGTGCTTGTCCGAAATGTGGGGTAAGTTACGAAAGTACCCCCACCGATTTGAGGCGGTTTTTTCGGTTCAGGGGTACCACGGGCATTTCGCGTGTCGGGATTTCACAGGAGGTGGGAGTATTCGCGCGCGTTGTAATTTTGGAATAGCAAGGCGAGGGTTGAGATGGAGGGAGTTGTCGGAGCACAACGAGACAAAGATATATCTTAAATATTTCGGGCTAATAAGGCGCGGGTTGAAGAGGCGGGAGTTTCGTAGCACGATAGACAGAGACGCTATTTTGAATTTTCGGCATAAAAAGGCGCATCTTGAAATTTCAGAAGAACAAGCTTAATGTGTACCCAAAAAAAAGACAATTTGCACCTCAACACGCACAACACACACACAAACACCATTTAGACTAGAGTAAGGTACACGTGCATTGCACGCATGAGATTTGGCAACCAAATTATGAATAAATACCACATTATAGCATGCAAGCTTTGAGTCATATATGCATGCTGTAGATGTTCGTTTAATTCTTATAGTTCATTTCATTCAAAATCATCTAGTTTTTATAAGAAAGCTAATCTATTTTAAGATTCATGGAATTGTGCGTAGTAAGACATAAAGTAAAAAACAAATAATGGCAAATCATGTAGAAAAACATTTGGGCAATTCTGATACGGAGGATTCTAGAACAAATAAGAAGTGCTTGTGTTTTGATGTTTGTGCATTATGCTTAAGTTCAACCATGGAGTCTTCTAGATTATACATGTGGCGAAATCTGATGGGATCTAGATGATATCCAGCGGCCAGTAGTGCTCAAATTTGCCATCTTTGGACCATCGGATTCGCCTCATCCAACGACCATCTTTCAAAGGTAAAGTTACCCACACACAATATAAAAAAATATAATATATAATATATATAGGGGTATAGATATAGATATGTGATGCGAAAGCCGCCCATCATCTCCAATTAGAATAGTGTGTCCATGCACGGATGCGACGTGGCCAAATGATGTCTGCCATCGGTATCTCAAATTCAAACCAGTCTGACCTTGTTCAATGTGTATACATTACAACATGCTCGTTTCCAAACCACACCACGCAGATCTCCGTTATATTCATGCATGCATGGGTTTCAAACATCAGGATCTCTTATTCAAATATTTGAATTCAACTTTACATTGATTATGACCTCACCTATTCTTTTACACCCACACAGTAGTCTTCTCTTTATAATTGTACCACTAACTTTCTTTCGTGCATGCATGCACACACACTACCAGTCGGCATTATCCATCGCACGCTTGCAATCTTTTTCTTCAGGTCGGTCTCCCATGAAGGCACACACCCACACACATCCCCCTCTCCATCATATCGGGCATTCTTTATCTCTCACGCGTGCATGCGCAATGATCGATGTTCCTCTATGTATGTGTGTATATAGCTAGGTCTTTCATAGTTTTCCACACAAACCGATCAATCGATATATCCAGTGAGGTCTCACCCTCTTTCCCACGTCCACATCGATCAATCTATACCTCTCTATATAGGATTAACATATATAGCTAATACACCCACATTAATTATATATCCAACGGCCCCCTCTCATCATCCATGCCTTCCGCTTCATCTCTCAGACGCGTGCACAATGGCGAAGACAGCGGGTGGTAAGGGCCCTGCCCCCCTCCCCCCTAACATCACTATATATCGAGGCTAATATGAATGTGGTCATTAGACAATTGCTGCTAAAATGGTTTAAGTTCATGAATTGACCCTCCTCGTAAAGGATTAGCAATGCTTGGCCCCGTAGCTCATTTATTTTTCATGGCTCCGCCACTGCGCGCAACAGCGCACGTGTTCGCCCCCTCTCTCTAAATATCGATCTCGCACTTGTGCATTCCTTCATAGTCTCCCTCCACTCGGCCCCTCGCACCATCTTCTAGCCCCCACCGGATTTTGCCACATGTACAATCTAGCAGACTCCATGGTTGAACTTAAGCATAATGCACAAACCTCAAAACAACAGTGGTTCTCTTTTGTTCTAGAATCTTCCGTATCATAACTGCCCAACTTTTTTTCTAGTTGAATTGCCAATTTTTTTTACTTTATGCTTTACAACGCACAATTCCATGAATCATAAAATAGATTAAGGGCTTCTTTGATTCAGAGGATTCTCAAAGGAATTTTGGAGGATTCTAATCATTAGGAATTTTCCCTATCTTGGTTGTTTGATTCATAGGATTGTAAACCATAGGAATTTTTCCATATGATTCATTTGCACTAGATTTCATAGGAAACATCCCATCCACTCAAACCTCTTTGAAAGAATTCTGCGTTTTTTCTATGCACAATCAAACACTCGTACAATCCTGTAGGATTCAAGACGACATTCCACTATAATCCCATGTTTTTCCTATTCCCGCGTTCTTAGCTTTTTTATAAAAACTAATTGATTTTGAATGAGATGAACTATAAGAATTAAACGAAGGGCTACATCATGCATATATGACTCAGAGCTTACATGCTATAGTGTGGTATTTATTCATAATTTGGTTGCAAAATCTGATGCGTGCAATGCACGTGTACCTTACTAGTACTTCGAGTATGTGCAAAACACATAAATTAGAATACCAATGGCACGCTACACAGTGTCTCTCTTACAGTTCATGAAGCCACGTGGCACATGTGGAGGCGTTGTCGCGACCTCCTTGCGTGGATTGATCACAGTGACGTGCTGCTGGTTCCAGAAGAATGTACTCATCCTCCCCGAGCCATACTGGCGGTACATGCACGAAGCGAAGATGTGCACACACGCCACGCACGCACTCATTCCCTCGCACGCACACGCGGGTACACGGGCGGACGCAATTTTGTACCAAGATCCACCCCATGTGATAATTTGACGCGTGTAAAGTCGTTCACTTCATTGATGGTCAATTAATACAGCGCATGCAAATTGAGTGGACGTGAGGGCAGAAGAAAGACATTATTACTCCACTGCGCGCATGCAAGTAGTTAGATCGTGGGTTGCTAGTAGTACTTCCATTGGTCTCCTTCGTATTTTGTGCCAATTTTTGACAGTAACATAATATTTACGCATTTGAGCAATGTAGTACTTGAAATTTATGTTCCGCTAAACTCATCGGGAGCCGTTTCGGGCCTCGAAACCAAAACCATCAATTAATCTTTACCTTGTTCCCATCACATTCGAAATCCTGCTCACACCTACTAGTACGTACCAAACCTAAACGTGTTCCCACTATGTAGTTATTAGTACTAGTGCTAGTACTTAGGTTATAAAAAGGGGAACTACCTAACCAAAAATTACTCTACCTTTCCTCCTCATAAGTGCTTCTTCTTCGTCCGTCGTCGCCATGGCCGGTGAGTAGAGCTCTAGGTCGAGAACTACTCGTAACAAGGCAGCGACAACCAAGGCTGTGGAAAAAAAGAGAGGGCTCGCCGCCACGCAGAGACCTCGAAAGATCTCTCATGGGCAGGCGATGGCTCCCAGGAGCGCCCTAGCCGCGGAGGCGAACATGCCGAGCCAGCGGGGCTGGAGTCGTTATCCCTCGATGGCATGTCCGATCAGCTCAATAAGCACCTCAATAAGCAGAAGGAGTTCATCCAAGGCTTGACGGAGTTGCTGAAGGAGAGCCTCGACGACATGACCGCTGAGCTCAATCAGCAGGGAGAGTTGACCCCCGACTTGGTGATGCTACTGAAGAAGAGCATTGCCTTGGAGAAGAAGGCGACCGGTGAAATCCTGCAACTTCAGGAGGACAAGGAGAAGCTCTGCCACGAGATCGACCTGTTGAAGGAGAAGAACGCCGGCTGGAAGAAGCTGCATGAGAATAGTAGTTCCTCGATGAAGATGTTGCAGGCCCTCGTCATGGAACAGAAGGAGGAGTTGGCGAAGCTCCGCATCGAGCACCCGGTTGCTGTCAAGGTACGTAATGCGGTCGTGGAACAGATGATGAAGGCTCGCGTCGAGAAATCCCGCGTCATGGACAGAATGAAGAAGATGGCGGAGGAGACGCGCAAGGAGATGGAGGTCGTGGAGGCGATGAAGAAGCAGTTACGACTCCGCGGAGAATTAGATCATTTGGGGTGATAATCTTCCTTCTTCTTTTGCTCATGTGTTTCATCTTTTGCTTTGGGTGTTTCGTCGCACGTGTCACATTCTCTGCGAGGCATGAATAGAACAATGGTTTTTTTGAGGGAATGAATAGAACAATGCTAACAATGAGATGACTAGCAAATTAGATCATTTTTTATCGCCATATGGCACTGGGCTGCCGTGTTTCGTGCTCCTCCATCGCAGTACTACTCCAGTGGAAAACTTGAGTATACCGCACGGTTCTTTGCTCCTCCTCGATCTGGTCGTCGACGCATTTATATGAGAAGTAAAATCACAAGGCCCCGCCTTCCAGCAGTAATGAGCCGTCAAACCACAAAGGCCCTCGCCTCTCGTGAAACCGACCAAGCTAGACTGCCCCGCCCTCTAGCCTTTTAAAAAATGTATACTTTTGTACATCAGTAGTATCGATGGATTGCGCCATGGAGCAAAACTTGAAATTAAAAAAAGGGTGGTACATATAGAGAGCGCTCGTCGCCAAATTATGCATTTAGTACTATTAAAAAGGCTAGTCACAATAATGGTGTCCAGCACAACCCACCCCTCAAATAAAACTAAGAGGGTGCTTGGATACGTTTTAGTCCTATGACTAAAAGTAGTGGGACTAAAACATGCTAGCCTCGCCCATGCTTGGATCCAAATACTAAAAAGGCTGAAATCAAGTTAATGAGCATTTATTATCCTCCAAACCCTCCAATCCAGAACTCGCCTGTGTTAAAGGAGAGGAGTTAAATGAGTAGAGAGAGGACTAATCCACATTTTAGTAGGGGTATCCCTGACTAAATTTTTTTAGTTTCAAGACTAGTTTTAGCCCCTCTTTAGTCAGGGGTGCTTGGAACTTTAGCCTCTTAAAGAGACTATTTTTAGTCAGACTAAAATAAGTCCCTTGGATCCAAGCACCCTCTAAGCATCCTGGAATTCTTTGACAAAACTAAGCACCCTGAAATTCTTTGACAACTAAACTGCTGGCTGTATGATGTTGGCCATATATATTGTACGTATATAATGTGAAGAAACGAGTGGTAGTACTATACCAACTAAAAGATGAAATGTAAGAAATACTAGTATGTACGTACTGAAGAGTTAAAGTAACGAGAAGAAACATAACATAGTTCTGCTGGGGGCTTAGCACAACACACCCCTCAAATTAAATTAAGCACACCTGAAATTAAACTTTGCAACTATTCCGGTAGACACTGCATTAGAACCACCATGAGCAACGACACTGCCACCTTACTCGAAGTCCTCGTCCACGTCCTCGACTTCGTCCTTGTCCCTCTTCCTCTTGGCCGATACTTCTTTGCTTGAACCGCACACTTGGCTGTTGCTCTTCATCCAACCCTTGTAGATATTGAAGCAAAGGTAGCCATCCATTATAGCGTAGTGGATGTGGTCTATATCTAGTACATTCCACTGCCATGCATGACGATGAAACGTGTATGGAGGTTTCTCCAGTTTACAGTACGAAGGATGAACCATGGCTCCTGCCAGGGTCAGCATTGAAGGCTGACGAGAGGACACCAGCCGATTCTTCTGGAGGTCGAAGGGGTTGCCTACAACGAGACCTATCCGACACAGGACATCCCTGTCGTTCTTAAAGTCTACAGTAACGAATTTCACTATTTTTTCCTTGAGGAAGTTCTTAAAATCCTGGCACTCAATGTCAGCATGGCATATGTGGTAGACCAAGCAAACATTACGTACGCAAACCTGGATCACGGCGGGCTTCTTCCTCTCTTCGTCCTTCAGGTCCTTCTCTGGTCCCAGGACTGTGGTGTACTCAACATCTAGCATAGCGATCCACTCATCATCTGAGTTTTCGAACATGCGTCTAAAGCGAGAAATGCATCCTTTCATTATCACGGAAGAACGGGTGTAGATGACGTCGAACTCATCACCGGTGATGGTTCTAACCTTGTACTCAGCGCCGATCGTGGAGATTTGGGACGCCATGGATTTGGGAGGAGGGTTAGGATTAGTGGAACTGCCGTAATGTGAATGGACGGGACGACTAGGAGCGAACCGCCATAGTATTGAAGGACGTGCGGGGACGAGTAGGAGCGAACTGCCAGCGTGCAAACGGTAGGGTAGTGGCTTTCCATTCTCCCATGATACAGTCTTCTGAGAGCCCTTGGATCTGAGATCGCACAGTTGCATGGCGTGATTCTAGACCTATGGGTGAATATCCTATCCTGGAGGGTTATTCTGCAAATTTTCAGCAACTTAGCATGCGACCGTTTGATCTCAGATCCAAGGGCTGCCAGCAGCTGGTATCATGGTCGCGCCTACCACGACCGTCATGTCGCTTGCGCGGTCGCGCCCTTGGAGATTTAACACAGCGCGTTAGGCTATCTGATGTTGGCATGTCATACATAGTCATCACTTAGTCACTCATACTACAACAAGGTTGGCTATAAGGTTGGCTATAAGTGTTTTTTTACTCCTCTCTATCTCTTTATTCGCAATGGAGGTGGTCAGGAATCGGGAGACTCACGCCGGTCGTAGCGATGCAGTTAAAATGATAATGGCAAGTCAAATCACGGGGCCCCACCTTTCCAATAGTAACGCGCTGTCAAATCACACAGCCCTATGTTTGTAGCAGCTTACTCCCTCGTCTTCTCGCGTCTCTGTCGAACCGACTAGGCGGAACTGCCCCGCCGCCTACCGCGCAGGAAAAGCCCCACCCTCGACTTTTAAATAGTATACAATATACTAATTTTGTATCCATGGATTGCGCCCGCGCCATGGAGCAAAGCATCTAGAAAACGGCGGTACACATGTACGGAGTATACAGCACGCCCGTCGCGTTCGCGTCGCACCCCAGACGGTCGGTCGGTCTGGAACGATGCTCTCCGAATGGAACATGCGTCATATTGCGTTTGCACACACATGTGGGACGACAATTGAGAACCGACCATAGGCACACTCCCCGGCCCCGCAAGTCGGGTGACTTAATAGAAGAGGGAGACGAGCGATAGTACTAGAGAAGTGTTGTACTACGTTGGTGCCTGGACGATCCCTGCAAGACACGGAAGATCAGTTCGTCCATGCATGTGACCAGACTCCAACAGACACACCTGGATTGGCTATCGTCTACATATCGTGCAGGCTGTGTTGTACATGGTTGTAGTTGTGGTGAGAAATCTAAAAAAAGGTTTCTTGTCATCTCGCAAAATTAGGTGTCATGTGCTTCGGATCACTGCGAGGGCTAAACAGCGACAACTGAGTTGGGCTAGTCATTGGGGGCACATGCATGAACAGTGATTACTCGGCTGCCATCTAGGTCAAGCCGGCTATGTTAATTAGGACATCTATCAATGGACCCCTTTTCTACGAGTTTATCTTTAATTTGAGCTTTGTTCCTCGTCTAGTTTGTCCGTCGGGATTCATGTTGTCTCCTTTGGGCAGTGAGGTTATGATTTCTTGTCATGTGGCATTTTTTCGTGTTATATGTTATAATCTGGCGCTTCAGATCAAAATGACGACAACTGCGCCTCTGGGCCACGTGCATGAGGAGGTGGTTTTGCAATGGAGAAGATCAGAAGAGGGAGAGGTGAGACGGTGGTTTTGGAATGGAGATGATGGAGAGGAGAGGAGGTGGTTTTGCAATGGAGAAGATTAGAAGAGGGAGAGGCGAGATAGTGGTTTTTGAATGGAGATGATGGAGAGGAGAGGAGGTGGTTTTGCAATGGAGAAGAGGGAGAGGAGCGTGCGGCAGCGATTTAGGATTGGACAAGAGGGCCGGCGCGCTGTGACTGGATCAAAATCAAAATCAATTTACCCTTCAATTAAGAAAGCGACCCCACATTAACTAGTCTCCCTTTTATTCTGGGTCATAATTGACCATGATTTTGCACATAAAATATATGTTATACGTTGCAAAAATAATATAATTTGAAAGTACGTTCAGATATGAACCAAACGATACAATTTTTGGTGACATGCATTCACATTTTGCTTGTAAAATACAGTATGTGGTCAAACTTTGACCCAAAATACGCAAAACAACAAAAAAATACTTCCAAGACCAGCGCCGCTCTTCGCTCTTCTCCTCTTAAACCACCGCCGCTCCTCTCATGTTCCAATCTAAATGCAGCGCCGCTCCTCTCCTCTAACATTTCAAAACCACCGCCCCTCCTTTCCAGTCCAAAACCAGCGTCGCTCCTCTCCATTTCTAATCCAAAACCAGCGCTGCTCCTCTCCTCTTCCATTCAAAAACCACCGCTGGCGAGTGAAGGTGATGTGGAGAAGTAGATCGATGAAGGAGTACAACCGATACGTGAGGATCGCAGACGGCGACCCTGTGAAGCTAGCTAGGATGTTGGAGATACAGTCTTGGTTTGACAATAAGGACCAATTAGCGGCGACGGCGACATCCATGGCCAAATATCTGCAATAGAGTGAAAAGGTGGCGATACTCCTAGAGGGAGTCGCGCCGGAGTACATAGAGCTGCTCCTCTGGGCCATGGAGCAAACAGATTCACCGAATCCGATCGTGAGGGAGCGGTGGTGGGATTATCGACCCCAGATGGAGCATCCACCAGAGATTGAAGGATCGAGCATCTACAGGGTGCCGTTTGTGAGGGTGTCCTGCCAGAGCGAGCCGGTGGAGTCTTCGTTGACCAAACCCAACTGCAAGAGGAGAAAAGCAGTTGGCCCGATGACGCTTCTCCGCCATCGTCTCCCTCGCCGTTCACATCGTCTCACGGGGCGGCTGTCTGCTGCCGAGGAATAGGAGGGGGCTGCCCCCCCAGCCCAATAGTCGGGCAGGTTGTGAATTGTCAGGAGGAGCTTAGGGTTGTCAGTATTTGCAGGTTGTGAATTGTGTTTTGTGTTGTGTATTTTGAGAGTACTTTCAGATATGAATGTCTTTTGAATTTCAGATTTGCAGTATTGAGCATATGAAGTATTTTATGAATTCTAGAGATCTATTTTTAGCACTTAAAAAATGTAGTTTCATAGGAGTATAAAAGTGCAGATAATGTGATTCTCCGAGAAGAAACTGCAAGTTTCAGTTTTAGATAAGAAACTGCAAGTTCAGTTTCAGATAAGAAGCTGTAACTTTCAGAGGCAGAGCATTTATATTAACACGGCCTTTTCAAACAGGGTTAACATCATGTTGGAAATTTTATTCATGGTCGAAAATGGAACTGCAAATTCCCACACAATGTTGAGTGTGCGAAACACACAGAAAACGAGAGACAAAGTTTTGGCAAGTATTGGACGTGGTTTTGGGCTGCCACGTCTAGGCTTTCATTTTTAACATGCGCAACCCACGACCTCGGATGGGAGGTCCATAGGCCTGTTTGTATTTTTTTAGGGCCGTCATGTATCGACCGGCCTATGGACCTCCCATCCGAGGTTTTATTTTTGGCAGCCTAATTTACGTATTTTTTTGAAGAAAAAGCAGAGGTCTGTTCTATTTTTCTATATAAGAATAGGAACACCAGGTCCAACTTATATTTCCCTTCTAACTATGTTATGTATATTTAAATTATTTTATATGTTATTTTATATTATTTTTATTGTCATCATATATTTAACAGATACTTACATATGTAAGAAAACAATATCCCACATCTTTTTAACTTATAAAAATAATTTCTTAACAAATAAATCCTGGATTATTTTGGCACGAAAATCCTAGTGATCGTGTACAAAAGCTTGGTAAGATTTAAGGACGAATGTAATAATTTCACTTATTGTTTAAATATATTTATAACAAAATGCTCAGCCCCTTTTTATTTTTTGATAACATTGCTGGCCCAACCCAACATTATAATTAGAATCAGCCCAACAAAATCAAGTATTTCGAGAAAGTGCAAATGGCCTGTAATTTTTTAGGAAATAAAATAAATGGACCGCATGGACGCTACATTATTTGTTCACCTAGCCCAGCTAATGGCTGTAATTCAAAAAATATATCAAATTTACTGTAAATTCTACCGCGCAAAAAAGACTGTAAATTCTGAAAAATGGGTTGAATACGTGCCACATTTTTTGAGGCTGAAATGTGGGCCAATAGGTCGAAGCCAACGCAAGTCGTTGTCAATTTAGTCAACAAATGATTCTGACATGTTAGCCGTTGGATTTACATCCAACGACCGGCATCCATCTTCAATCTCTCGTCTTCTTCCTCCAGCGCCGCCGGGACCACCTCCCGCCTCCTGCTGCTAGCAGCTCTTCTTAACACGCTTCGCTATGAAGCGCTACTCCACCGTTGGCCAGGCCATCCCTCCACCCCTCCTGTTTTTCTCCACCGACTACCGAACCACACCGCATTAGAACCAGTTAACCCTCGTACACCTCTTCGTCTGCGACTCTACTCACGCGTCTTCCCATCTCCGGCTCGTTGCTGTCTGGGGCCTCGCCGTCGTCCACCACCTTGGATGCGCTCGATGCGGTGTGGTCAACGTGGTCAACGAATGACACCATCGGAAGTAGACTGTGCATGGAGAGGCTGACAGCTGGGTCCACGGCCGCACACAAGGAAATGCCTCTTTATTACGCGCAAAATAATGATTCTTCCACCTGACATCTGGGACCCACCGGAAGGGCCTCTGTATTTCGCGAAAATAACATGCCCCCCGCTGACATGTCGGACCCACCAGCTATCTTCTCACGCAAGGAAGTGCCTCCTTATTACGCACAAAAAAATGAACATTCCCCCTGCCAGCTGGAACCCAGCATAGTGGGGGCTGACTTGTGGGCCTACCAAGTTGATGGGGACGGAGGGCTTTGTCAACTTAGTCAATATGAATGATTCTAGCTCCTGTTACCGTATGATGTTCATCCAACGACCATAGTGTTTCTTCAACCTCTGGTCTTTTTGCTCCAGCCGCCCAAACCAACGCCGGTCGTGCCATGTGCTCCTGCCTCCCGTGGCCGGCTGTGATGCCGCGGAGGCCTCACCGCCCTCTTCTACTCCCACCGCTGGCCAGGCCATCCGTGTACTCACCCACACCCCCTGTTATTTTGCGGCGACAGCAGCCTCACACCGCAGCCGAACCATTGAACCCTCGTACTCCTCTTCGTGTGGGCATCCACTGCTGCGTCTTCCCCGGCTCCGAGTCGTCCCCTTCCTAGTCCTCGCCATCGTCCACCGCCGTGGTGCTCTCGGCGCGGCGTGGTCAACGTGGTCAAGGAACGACTTCCATCGGACATGGACTGTACGTGGAGAGGCTGACAGCTGGGTCCACGGACGCAGCAAGGAAGTGTCTCCTTATTATGCGCAAAATAATGATTCCTCCACCTGACAGCGGGGATCCACCGGATGGGCCACCGTATTTCGCGAAAAAAATGTTTCCCCCTGACTGCTGGGACCCACCAGCTACATCTTCGCACGCAAGGAAGTGCGTCCGGGCAAAAAAAACGATTCGCCCCCCTGACTGCTGGGACCCACCAGCTACATCTTCGCACGAAAGGAAGTGCGTCCGGGCAAAAAACGATTCACCCCCTGACTGTTGGGACCCACCAGCTACATCTTCGCACGCAAGGAAGTGCCTGACAGTCGGGACCCACCTGGTCGAAGCGCACGTAGTGTTGTCATTTTGGTCGCGAACGTGTACGTACATATATACTGGTGGATGTAGAGGCGCACACGTTGTCGTGGTTCTAAGTCTGACAGTAGAATGGGGAGGGTAGGAATGTAGAGGCAAGATCCTAGTTATGGAGGAGTTGTACACACGAGTTTTACGAGTTCAGGCCCTTCTCGGTGGAAGTAACAACCCTACGTCTCGGAGCCCGGAGGCGGTCGACTAGATTATATGCATGTGTGTGTGTTACAGGGGGTGCGAACCCTTGTCCCTGAGGAGGGGGTGGCTTATATAGAGTTCGCCAGACCCCTCCCGCCCTCAGTTACAAAGGGTTTAAGGTACATAAAGATGGAGACGTTACTGGTAACGCCTGTAATAAAAGTACATAATGACCATTAAGGCTATGACTTAAATCCCGACCGTTACAGAGTGGAGTGGCTCTAGATCTTCTGGTAGTCTAGTGGTTGTCCGTTCGGTCAAGTGTCTTCAAGACTGTCGAGTGGAACATGGTTTCATGGTCGAGTGGATCATGATTTTTCTTCGACTTCTTCTGGTACCTTTAGGGATGTCCTTGGGGAGGGTATCTTGAATAGATCCATGACCCTACCCTAGGTACATAGCTTCATCATTAGCCCCCGAATGGATCAGGGTTTGAGTGAGGAAGGAATTGAGAACACTTCCGACTCATTTTTAGTGCTATGAGTATATCTTGCTCTGGATTAATGAACTGAGAGGATGTGTCGGTGTCAAAACCAGCGGATCTCGGGTAGGGGGTCCCGAACTATGCATCTAAGGCGGATGGTAACAGGAGGCAGGGGACACGATGTTTTACACAGGTTCGGGCCCTCTTGATGGAGGTAAAACCCTGCGTCCTGCTTGATTTATTCTCGATGATATGAGTATTACAAGAGTTGATCTACCACGAGATCGAAGAGGCTAAACCCTAGAAGCTATCCTATGGTATGATTGTATGTTGTCCTACAGACTAAAACCCTCCGGTGTCTATATAAAGGCGAAAATGATTCGGTGTTCGGCCCCCTTCCTGAGGGTTTGGAAAATCTGGTACTGGAAAAGATGCTCGAGCTAGCACCTTGCTCGGAGCCCTCAAAGGAAGATAAAGGGGGGAATAAAGAGGGTGAAAGCGGGCCTCCACCGCTACCTATTCCGACCGAGGGAACGGGCGCCTCCGTGAGGGAGGATAACCAAGTGGAGGAATCTGACATTCTCTCACCCCGGGGAAGGAAGAGGACTACCTCTGAAGATCCAGAAACCAATGTTTCCAAACGGGAGAAGAAATCTCCACGAGAGGGTCCTGCCTTGGAGGGTGCTCTTGCCGCACAAAGTTCGCACGGGGATCTGCCCTCTAACGAGCTGTAAGTAATCAAAAAGTACTTTAATAGCGAATAGATACTACCTTACCTCTGGGGAAAATAACCGAAGCATTTGTCTTGCAGTTCGGATCTTAGCCCTTCTCAGCAGAGCTCGTCTTCAAGGGATCTTCTTCCGGAGATGATGGAGAGCGAAACGCCTCCCCCAGACTCCCCCGCTCAAGAAGCGGGCGACCTTGAAGTGTCGTCATGGAGGGTCTCTCTGGATCCGGTGAGGCCAGAAGATAATCCTATAGTCACCTGAAGTCCTCAGCGTCCGACTCTTGAAGAGAGCAAACAAAAGAGTCCAACACCATCTGGTATGCGGTCGGACGTACTGAGGGAGCTGTTGGAGCGAGAGGCCATCTCAGAAGAACACCGTACGTTGATGGGTACGGTGATGGAAAGAATTTCATCCGCCGAAAGCGGATTGCATGAAGCTTTTATGAGTCTACTGATGGGCTTTGATGTACGTGAAATGATATACTTTTTGATAGTACCACACATTTTTAGGTGTGCCCTATGTAGATAGTAGCCCCTGAGACTCTGGTTGTCGTCGAGAACGGCCGCGAACAGAGGATCATAGTCCTAGGTAATAACCAAACCGCCTTCATGTGCAGGTGGTTGAAGCTCCGGTGGCTAGCCGGACTAATGAGTTTGCCGAACTAAAGCGGCAACTGGATGCGGCAGATGCCGACATCGAGCTTGTTAATAAGCGGCTTGACGAGGCACAGGGTAAGTGATATTTTCTGGTGAATGTCACATAGTAAGAGCAGCGTAATGCCAGTATCTTTAATATGTTGTGACTGTAGATGGAGCTGCCACCGTGGAGACCCTTCGGGCGGAACTTGCCCGAGCCAAGGAACAAGCAAGAATTAGTAATGCGGCCGCTTTAAAGGCGGTCGAAGAGTTAAGACCGAAAAGGCTTCACATTGCGAGAGCAAAGGTAAAATGGCCAAGATGGCTGTAAAGTTAAAAGACACTGCCGACCGCTGCCAGTTCCTTGAAGAAGAAAACCGGGTGAGGGTGACGGACCTTGAGAAGGCTGCAATGGCGACCAAGGACACCCGCTCTACCATGAGAGCGAAGAAGGAGGAACTGCGTGAAGCCGGGGATATTGCGGCTGGGAAGCCTTTTATGCTGCGGTGGAAGTTCGGAGATCAGCGGTATGCCCCTCTGGATCGGTTGTGGAGTTCGACAGACGCATATATGGACTTGGCAGCGAGCGCCGTCGATGCGGCCAAATACTTCCGAGATCAAACAGATCGTGAAGTGGACAAGCTGTTCTGGTTGCATTTAACTTTCCAGAGCATCCGCTTCCATTGATTGATCAGCTAGCCGAATGGGCCGAACTCAATAGGTTGTCCGGACTCGCCATGAGGTCTGTCGTGGATCAGCTGTGGCCGGAAAAGCCGAAGCCGGACAGCTATTTTAGCTTAGTGCAGCAGTTCCTTGGTGCGGTGCCGCGCATCAATGCGATGAAAAGGTCGGAGTGTATAGAAGGCTCGTGAATGGCCTTTACCCGTGTCAAAGCATACTGGGCGGAGATGGATGCTGCCACTGTTGTGGCGCAGGGTTCGGCCATAGGCCGAGTGGCTGCCGAGCACTATTTTGAAGAAGTTCTTGATTGTGCTCGTTTGATAGAGGCCCAGTGCGCAAAGAATATTATGTTTGAGTGACATGTATTCCCATTGTAAAAACAATGTTTATGAAATTTATTAAGGTTGTATTTATACTTTTGCCTGAAAGTACTATGATGCCTCTTGTACGGCCGTTTATGTATACATGTGTATAACCTGAAAGATTGTAGTCGTCGGCTTCAGCCCCCACGCATATAATGCGGGGGTGTTCGCAGAAGACGCGTGTTCACACTTAATCCAACGTCTTGGTCCTAATAAGGAGGTGATAGTGCAGCAAACTAGGCAACCGGACTATAATGCTTTAACACTTTCACTTAGCCATAGGAGTTTGACAGTGGGGCTACTATATAGCCCCTGGTGGCTCCGCACTCATCCGAGTTCGGGGTGCGTACATGCCTGGCCGGGAAACGGCCCTTCGTTAAGCCGGAGGAATTCTATCATTCCGATAGGTCATCGAGTGGTTGACCAGTCTCACGCTATATCATGACAGTCAGTTTTTGGCTTTCTCTACTGAGGTGCTCGTCTGGATGAACCGGGGCACAATCGCAGTAGTTCTCCTGGTGCCGCGTTAGCCGATAGAGCGGAACGTAAGGCAGCAAAACACATGAGCCAGGCAAATCCAACATTTGACCAAAGACATGATTCGGAGCTGATGCATATAAGGCCAAACTCGCGAGGCCGAACACTCCCTAAGGTATTCGGTCTTTATGGTATAAACCGGGCCTAATCAGTGCCCTTTGTAAGAAGCCCCTGGTGTCCAGGTACGTGCATTATTCTGACGTGGCCACATGCCAAGACGTTAGCATCCTTCTCAATAGTACTGAGAATCTGAGGGATGTGTATCAACAAGAGACAGTAAGAAAGGTTTACGCAGGGTCTTAATCTAAAAAGAATCCTTGGAACGGGTCCCTGCTGCATGTCTGCGCCTGTGTCTCCGTTGTGCCGTATCCTGGACGGGTGTAGCATGATGGTCATCTGTAAAAGAGAGGAACTTAGGTGAAAAGTTGTCGTGCAAAAAGGTAGGTTTAAAGAAACCATGTACAATTCAAGATGAGTAAAAATTGCCACTTGTTTGCGCACGTTGAGCCCCTTGTATTTGTAATAGGGGTGTGGCCATCAAACATGTATGAATTACATATAGCTGCGTCGGACTCGTCTAACCGTGTCCGTAGTCTTGACGACCTATCGAATGCTTTAGTTGGTGAGGCTGTTTTAGTGTGCGGCTACCAGCCGCACTCTCTTCGGCGCGCAAGGATCGCTCAATATTTCCACTTACTGTAATGATGCCACGTGGACTGGGCATCTTAAGCGTGAGGGAAGCGTAATGCGGTATTGCGTTGAAGCGAGCGAAAGCTTCACGTCCGAGTAGCGCTTGATAGCCACTTTGGAATGGAGCAATGTGGAAAGTTAAATTTTCACTACGGATGTTATCGGGGAAGCCGAATATAACCTCTAGTAGTAGGGAGCTCGTGCAATGAGTCCCTGGGCCTGGCGTTACTCCTTTAAAGGTAGTATTGCTGTGGCAAATTTTCGTTGGGTCTATCGCCATTTTGCGGATTGTGTCCTGATATATCAGGTTTAGACTGCTGCCACCGTCCATCAGGACTCGTGTGAAGTAGTATCCTTCAATTATTGGTTCTAATTCCAAGGCAGCCCATCCTGCACGGCGGATACTTGCTGAGTAATCCCGATGGTCGAAAGTGATCGGTTGAGACGACCAGTGGCAGGACTCCGCGGTGATAGGCCTTTGGGCATATTTCTCTAGGAGTGCCGCTTTGTTTCTCCCCTTTATAACGTGTAACACGTTTACTGTCTTGACTTCTGGTGGAAATTCTTTTTGTTCCCCAGTGCTTTGCTTGTGAGGCTCATCCTCATCTTCGCTTGGTGTATCCTCCCCCTTGTGTACGGCGTTGAGCTTGCCAGACTGCTTGAAGACCCAACATTCTCTGTGGGTATGATTTGCAGGTTTATCGGGGGTGCTATGGATCTGACATATTTGGTCCAGAATTTTGTTTAGGCTGGACAGTTCATCTCTGGCGCCTTTAGAGGGCGGCTTTTTGCTGACCTGGCCGAGAGCTTCTGAATCCGGCGTTTACCGCCGTGCTCTTCATGCTTTCTTCTTTATTCCGGTGCTTATTATTTTTGCTGCATCGTGATTTCCTGTTTCCATCTCTAACTTCGGATGTACTTGGGTCGCTGGTGCTGCATCTGGCTAGCCAGCTGTCCTCACCCGCGCAAAAGCGGGTCATGAGGCTTGTTAATGCTGCCATTGTTCTCGGCTTTTCTTGGCCGAGGTGTCTGGCAAGCCATTTGTCGCGGACTCTATGCTTAAAAGCTGCCAAGGCTTCGGCGTCCGGACAGTCGACTATTTGGTTCTTTTTAATAAGAAACCTGTTCCAAAGCTTTCGGGCTGACTCTCCGGGCTGTTGAGTTATATGACTTAAATCGTCCGCATCCGGAGGTCGGACATAAGTCCCTTGAAAATTTGCCCGAAAAGCGTCTTCGAGCTCTTCCCAGCTTCCAATGGAGCTTCCGGGAGGCTTTTAAGCCAGTGCCGAGCTGGCCCTTTGAGTTTGAGGGGTAAATATTTAATGGCGTGGAGATCATCTCCTCGAGCCATATGGATATGGAGGATATAGTCCTCAATCCAGACCAGAGGGTCTGTTGTGCCGTCATATGCCTCTATATTTACAGGTTTGAATCCCTCTGGAAATTTATGATCCAACACCTCATCGGTGAAACATAGGGGGTGTGCGGCACCCCTGTATCTGGGTGTACCGTGGTGTTCGGATGTTTGTTGTGTTGCATCGTATGCTGGAGCGCGCTTGCGTGGTCCATAGATGGATCTGGTTGCGCCGTCCTTTTGATGCGAGCCCTCGCGTGGATCGCGTATTGGCTTATGTGCGGCGTTGTTTGCCGCTCTATGTTGGCTGTGAGGTCGTCTATCTGGCCAGGTGGCCGTTTTAATTTTTGGTTGTGGGGGATCTAAGGCCTCCTCATCGAATTCAGGTAGCAACTTTCGCATCGGGTAGCTCTTGGTGGGGCGATTACCACCGTACTTCGCTCCTGTGTTGCGTATTTTGCTCCATCTGATTCCGAGTGTGTCTTGTGCAGCCTTGAGCCTTTGCTTCTGCTTTTTTAGACTCCTCGCGGTGGCAACAAGCCTTTGACGGGCATTCTGTTGCTCCAGGTGTCTGTCCGGTGTGATGTCATCCGGACTATTATCTTTGACAGAGTCAGGTTGTTCGGTTTGATTCTCCGTGTTGCCGTGGTCCGGCGATGGTTCACCCTGCTCTAACGCTGGGTCTATATGATCGTTGTTTCTGCCGAGGCGGGATTTGGAGCGGCGCTTACGCCGCCGCTTTGACTGCTTCTCGAGGGGACAACCCTTCGTTGCTTTCTTCCGTTCCTCGTCATCGTTTTCTTTTGGTGTGTCCACCATGTATACATCATGTGATGAAGTGGGCGTCCAGTGCCCTGTGGGCAGTGGTTCCTGTTCGTCTCCTACATCGTCGTCCATACCGTCGATGTATTCGGAGTCGAAGTCGAGCATGTCGGTTAAGTCATCGACGGTGGCTACAAAGTGGGTGGTGGGTGGGCGGCGAATTTCTTCGTCATCCGCATCCCAATCCTGCCGGACATAGTTCGGCCCGGATCCTCCTAACAAGGAGAGAGACCTTAATGAGTTCAGTATATCGCCGAAGGGCGAGTGCTAAAAAATATCCGCGGAGGAAAACTCCATGATCGGCGCCCAACCGGATTCGATAGGAACGGGCGCAGGCGGTTCGGAGTCCGTGGCAACACAGCTCTCGTGAAGGGTAAGGTCGATATTCGGCTCGATCGCCGTTGGGGATACGGCCTCTATGGCGGGGTCTATCCACCCGTCCATGGGAGGCGCAACTGGCTCCGAATTAAGTGTCGGAGCGGCTGCCGGTGCGGTTTCTTGAACACTGTCCGATGGCAGAGCTAAATCATACTCATCGTGACAGCGTGGCGCACAAGGCAGGGGCTCAAATCCGTCGAGGATCAAGTCTCCGTGGATATCGGCCTTGTAGTTTAAGCTTCCAAATCTGACCTGGCGGCCAGGGGCGTGACTTTTGATCTGATCCAGATGGCCAAGCGAGTTGGCCCGCAGTGCAAAGCCGCCGAACACAAAGATCTATCCGAGGAGAAGAGTCTCACCCTAGACTGCATCGCTATCGATGGTCATAGGAGCCATCAAGCCTAACGGCGACGACACAGAGGAACTCTCAATGAAAGCACCAATGTCGGTGTCAAAACCGGCGGATCTCGGGTAGGGGGTCCTGAACTGTACGTCTAAGGCGGATGGTAACACGAGGCAGGGGACACGATGTTTTACCCAGGTTCAGGCCCTCTTGATGGAGGTAAAACCCTACGTCCTGCTTGATTTATTCTTGATGATATGAGTATTACAAGAGTTGATCTACCACGAGATCGAAGAGACTAAACCCTAGAAGCTAGCCTATGGTATGATTGTATGTTGTCCTACGGACTAAAAACCTCCGGTTTATATAGACACCGGAGAAGGTTAGGGTTACACAAGGTCGGTTACAAAGGAGGAGATATCCATATCCGTACTGCCTAGCTTGCCTTCCACGCCAAGTAGAGTCCCATCCGGACACGAGACGAAGTCTTCAATCTTGTATCTTCATAGTCTAACAGTCCGACCAAAGGATATAGTCCGGCTGTCCGGAGACCCCATAATCCAGGACTCCCTCAGGATGATACCAACTTCTTTTTCAATCGCCTTGGTCCATTGTTAGTTTTTGTTGAGTGAACTTTTACGGTAGAGTTCCGAATGATGATGCAGAGGATGCCTTCCGTCTGACAAGTTGTTCTGCTGTCCGCGGATTTCGCGGGATTCAAATTTTGGGAAGCGCGCCGGACGGGTGAGGCCGTGGTAATCGGGACGGATTAGGCAAGTCGCCTCGATTCCGCGCCACCTTTTTCGCCATGTATCTCGCGCGCGACTGTTGCGGGATTTGTTTAGATCGTCCAGGACTACAAGTCAGTCACTCGGAAGTGACCTTATAAAAGGCACCGGACCGGGCTTTTGAACAGTGCGCCCTCATTCTCTTCCTTATTCCTCAGACTTCTCCGCTGCGCCCGCTTCCGCTCTCGGCGTCGTAGCCTCGCTCGGACTCGATCTGCCGCCATGGGAAAAGAGAAGATGGTGGCGTTGGAGCACGCGAAGAAGGCGACCGCGAAGGTGAAAGGCAAGAGGACCAGCCGGGGTGGATCCTCGTCAAGATCTGGCCTGCCGCCGGGCTGGATCCAGGGCGACTGGATCCGCTCGACGATCAGCCAGGACGACCTCGATGACCTGGTGGAGGGGGGACTGATCCCCCACAAATCAGCACGGCTCCCGGGGAACGAGACTGAGCCGCGGCCGCTGGAGGGTGAGTGCGTTCTCCTTGCCACTCATGTCGACCGCGGATTCTCTTTGCCTCCCCACCCTTTCTTTCGTGGCGTTTTGAACTTCTTCGGGGCTCAACTCCACCACTTTACTCCAAACACCATAGTGTATCTGGTTGCCTTTGTGTCAATGAGCGAAAATTTCTTGGGTTGTCGACCGCACTAGGGTCTCTTCAAACACATATTCACCTGCCGCTCCCAGTCGGTCAAGAAGGCCAACCCGAGTGACGAGAGGACGCACGTGATACAGATGTGCAGGGGCCTTGGAATCCAAATGAGGAACAAGAGTACCCTCCCAGCGATGATCCTTCCTGACTCGGTCCGGGGCTGGCAGTCGACCTGGTTTTACTGTAAGGACCAGCCGACCCCGGGTTAGACGACTGGACTTCCCCTGTCGGTGTCAAAACCGGCGGATCTTAGGTAGGGGGTCCCGAACTGTGCGTCTAAGGCGGATGGTAACAGGAGGCAGGGGACACAATGTTTTACCCAGGTTCGGGCCCTCTTGATGGAGGTAAAATCCTACGTCCTGCTTGATTATTCTTGATAATATGAGTAGTACAAGAGTTGATCTACCACGAGATCGGAGAGGCTAAACCCTAGAAGCTAGCCTATGGTATGATTGTATATTGTCCTACGGACTAAAACCCTCCGGTTTATATAGACATCGAACGGGGCTAGGGTTACACAAGGTCGGTTACAAAGGAGGAGATATACATATCCGTATTGCCTAGCTTGCCTTCCACGCCAAGTAGAGTCCCATCCGGACACGGGATGAAGTCTTCAATCTTGTGTCTTCATAGTCCAACAGTCCGGCCAAAGGATATAGTCCGGCTGTCCGGAGACCCCCTAATCCAGGACTCCCTCAGTAGCCCCTGAACCAGGGTTCAATGACGATGAGTCCCGCGCGCGGTGTTGTCTTCGGCATTGTAAGGCAAGTTCCTCCTCCGAATACACCACAGAAGAGTTTGAATACAAGGATAGTGTCCGACCCTGCAAAATAAGTTCCACATACCACCGTAGAGAGAATAATATTTCCACAAATCTAATCTGCTGACACGTTTTGGCAGCATGACATCATGCCATGGCCCGGTAATTATTCGAACCGTTTTTCTTTAACCAGCCCCGCACATAACGCGAGGCGCTTTCTTGACACGTCTTGTCAAAGCAGAGATCGTGTTCCCCTTATTACGGGATTCTCATCAATACAGACGTGGGTAACCCAACCGCGCCATCAATTACGGCGCTTGGGGGATAAGCGAGTTTTACGAGGCTAGTGGGAGCACATAGTTTAGTCCGCCCTTATAAAGGGATAAGATCCCATCTTTTTTCTTCCCATGCCTTCTTCCTCCTTGCTCATCCATTCTCGCGCACTCGAGCTCCAACGCCCAAGTCCACATCCTTCATCTCAACTCTCTCCAAACATGTCCGGAGCGGGAGGCAAGTGGATGGCCTCCTCCGTCATGGAGGGACACATCAAAAAGCTACGTGGAGCCGGATACTTAGCCGCGGATATCGCGCACCGGCTGTCATCCGCAGGGCAGGTCATCCCTACCCCAGAACCTCACGAAAGGGTGATCTTCCTCCCCCACTTCGTGCGCGGACTAGGGTTTCCCCTCCATCCTTTGTTCGCGGCCTCATGTTCTATTATGGGCTGGACTTTCATGATCTGGCCCCGAACTTCATCCTCAACATATCGACGTTCATCGTCGTGTGCGAGGCCTTCCTCCGCATCCGGCCCCACATCGGCATGTGGCTGAAGACCTTCAATATCAAGCTGAAGGTGGTGGGCGGCAAACAAGCGGAATGCGGCGGAGCCATGGTGGGCAAGATGCCCAACGTTATATGGCTCGAGGGCTCCTTCGTGGAGACCATAAAGGGGTGGCAATCGGGGTGGTTCTACATCACCGAGACGCGCGACACCAACTAGGTGGCGGCCCCCAAGTTTCGATCGGAATCCCCACGCGGCTCACTTCCTGGAAGGAGAAGGTCCTGTCCTGGGGTTCATCGGTGGAGCTAGACGGACTCCAGAAGTGTATCCGGAACATGACAAGCAAGAAACTTAAGCTTGTCAACATAGTCCAGGTCATGCTCTTCCGCCGGATCCTCCCGTGTCAACAACGGGACTTCAACTTATGGGAGTTCGACCGGGCCCAGCACCAGACTCTCAGCGAGCTCTTCGACATGACACATAAAGACGTCTGGAGGGTGCTGTTCAAGGGCGCCGAGGTCCCCCCTTCTCTTACCGAGGACCGCGGGCTAAGCGCGAAGCGCCATGCGAATCCGGTAAGTTCTGTACATCTGGCAGGGTGTTTATTTCCCATAGCTTAACCATGTGCGGGGTCTGAGCTCCCATGCCTTTGACAGGACTGGGTGAAGACATCGGAGCAGATCAACTGTCCGGCCCCTTTGCCCGAAGACCCTGCGGATGCTCTCCTGACAGAGATGCAGACTCCGGCTCCTTATGAGGTGCCAGACAAGACCAAGAAGAAGGCCAAGGGAACCCGAAAGAGGTCCCGGCGCCAGGTGGTATCAGACTCATCGTCCGACAACACCGAGACACCCTCCTCCCATGAAAACGAGGAGAAGGATGATGAAGATTCTCCCCCTCCAGCCGGGGGAGACAAGAAAAGGAAAGCCACCCCAACCGGGGAGGCCGAAGGATCCAAGAAGGGAAGGACTCTGCTTCTGGACTTCTCCTCCACCGCCGCCGACGGCGAAGACGAGTGGCTGCTCAGGGCCAAGCCCCTGGCAAACTCATAAGTATTCGGATACCAGAGTAACTCATACTATACCTTTGTCGCACTGCTTCTCCTAACATCGAATATGATTATGCAGTCCGCCCCAAGCCCGTATCGATGTATCATCGTCGGACGGTTCCTTGGACTCGCCGGACATGAATAGTGATACACCTCCAACCGCCTCCTCCCCTTGCCCTACGGACAATGCCGAGGTATTGTCTCAAGGGGCACCGAGCCGGGGGGAGACGGTCCCGGAGGCGCCTCAAGGCGACCTCCCGGACTCCAGGAGCAAAGGGAGCAAGGCACCCGAGGGCTCCAAGTTCGGCTCTCAGCCGAACACCGCGTTGGAACCTCCAGTGGTTCCGGACTCGAGCAGGCGGCCCTCTTCCAAGAGGGGCAAGCCGCCCGTGTCAGTGACCTCTGTCCATCCAGAGGCACCAGACAACCTGCTGGAAGCGCTTCGCGGCGCTTCCATCGACGAAGAGCACCGCACTATTATGAGTGCGGTGATCAAGAAGGTTCAGTCCGCCAAGAGCGGACTGACTGAAGCTTGTGCCAGCCTTCTAACAGGCTTTGAGGTAAGTATTTAGAATATAGGAAAATATTACCGCATAGACAGTAGCCCCTGATGCTCTGTTTGGTGTTCACAAAGAAAAGCCAAATAGAGGATCAAATAATATCCGCAGGAGTCTAAAATAAGTATGTCTGTCTGCATATGCAGGCTTCGCTGCTGACCTCTGCCGCACTGACTGCAGAGGTCGCCACACTGAAGCAGGACCTCGAGGGGTCTGATAAAGAGCTCGGCCTTGCCAAGAGGCAGCTCGAGGAGAACAAAGGTAAGTAATACCTTGTCTATATATAAAAGAAAATGTGGTTGCGAAATGATAGGATCATCATGAATGTGCCAGGGGCCACGACCGAAGTGGCGACCCTGAAGCAAGCGTTGTCCGAGGCCGAAAACAAAGCGGCCAAGGAGCGCACCGAGCGGGAGAGGCAAGAGGCACGGGTGGGCGAGGTGCAGCAAGAGCTCCAGGCTCTCGCGAAGAAGCACGAGGCTTTGGAGCTTGACTCGAAGACACGAGAGTCCGAGCTTGCCGCGGCCCTCGAGAGCGCAAAGAATGCCAAGGCTGAAGCCCAAAAGGCCCTCCAGGAGATTGAGGCGATGAGGAAGATAGCGGCGGGTAAGGCATTCAATATGCAAAGCAAGCATGTGAAAGTAAATTACTTGTTACTTACCCGAGTCCGGAGCTCTCCAGGAGCATTCGCAGATTTGCCCCTCAGCGTGTCGGATGCCGCGAGATATTACCAGGCTGAGGAGGTAAGATCAACGGAGAAGTTGTTCTGGTCTCAGTATACTGGGACCGAACACCCGATGCCCATGAGCGACCAACTGAAGCAACTGGTCGAGCTGCACAAGGCGGCCGAGCAGGCCATGAAGGGCTTTATAGTTCGGATGTGGCCTGGTGACTCCCTTGCCAACAACTATTTCGGCCTGGTGAGGTGGCTTGTGGATGCCTGCCCACGGCTGGAAGTCATCAAGCGGTCCCTCTGTATCGAAGGTGCCCGCCGGGCTTTTGCTCGTGCAAAGGTGCACTGGACCAAGATGGACACTGAGAAGCTAGTGAACGAGGGGCTGCCGCAGGGCAAGGAGCATCGCCACCCCGAGATGTATTATGAGGGTGTCCTGAAGGGTGCCCGTCTTGTAGCGGACGAGTGTGCGAAAGATGTAATATTTGAATGAACTTGCTCGTGTGATCCTGTATTAGGAAAACTTGTTCATATGCGCTATACAACGCTTGTTTGAATTTAAAATATTACCTTGTGTTTGGCTGTTTATCAAATCTGAGAGATGGCTAGTCGCCGGCTTCTGCCCCCATGCCACGAGTACTGGGGTGTTCGGGATAAACCTGAGCACCCTTTTCCCCATTTTTGGGTCCTTCGAGGGAGGTGCTCTGCACAACGAATAAGGCAATCGGACTATAATGCTTTATCACTCTCACTTAGCCATAGAATTCTATAATTTTAAATTTTGGCGAAGCCCCTAGTATTCGGAAGTCCGAATTCGGGGCGCTATACACGCCTTTAAGCCGGACAAAGCCGACTCCTCGCTCTAAGCGGAATAAGTCTTTAGGGACTCGAAACCTCTCGAACAGCGACCAGCTCTCGCCTTATCATGACAGTCAGTTTTAGCTTTCTCTACTGAGGTGCTTAGCCCAGCTGAACCGGGGCACAATCACAGTATTTCTCCCAGTGCTACCTTAGCCGATATAGTGGAACGTAAGGTACCAAAACATGGGAGCCGGGCAAACCAAACTATTAACCCAAGACATGATTCGGAGCTGATGCATATAATGCTATAAGTTCGGGGTGCCGCACTGTCGAAAGTGTTCGGACTTCTCACGTCGTATTATGGGGTATGCTTAAGCCCCTAGCGTACTGGCCGTACCAGAGTGTACGGGTGCTGGATGTCATGAATGAACATATATATATATATATATATCTAAAAAGAAGAATAGAGAATGCGATAATAGTCTAGTGCTATGCATTGTTTATTCAAAAAGATGCGCTAAAGCAGAATGATACAAGTAGTGCGATAAGCAGAAAGTAGGACTATTTGACATGTCCCCTCCAAGGGCAAGCTGAGGAATGGTATTTAAAGCTAGTATTTCACTCGTTATCGGAATCCACCTGGGAGTTTAGTGGTGCGACGTAGCTTTCTGCCTCCTTGGTTGCTGCATCATGTGTGCGGCAATCATACTGCCGGACAGGGTTTCCAGAGATTAAAGTCCTGAAAGAGAGAAAAATAACAAAGCGGGAAGCCCCTAGTGCGGTTGAGCCGCGTCTTGGGGCGTGCCGTAGTCGTGCCCCCCTCCCCACCTGTGCCCATGGTATTTTCAATGCGTAGTTGTGTACGCGTGGCACGGATTTCGTCGTTTGGCTGGGGCTGGGGCGGGGGCCGCATTGCTATACGAGCTCAGAATGTGCCAGGCGGTCTTGTTGCCGATTACTTCGGGCGCGCTTGAAGGTGTTCGGGTCTTTAATCGCCGAACTGGTGGATTGCCTTAAGAGGCTGCTTTGCGCTTCCGCTGCGAGGGCCGCAGTGTGCTCCTCCGTACGGAGAGAGCGCTCTGTATTTCCATTAACTGTGATGACCCCCCGAGGTCCTGGCATCTTGAGCTTGAGATATGCATAATGCGGTACCGCATTGAATCTCGCAAATGCGGTTCGCCCGAGAAGTGCATGATAGCCACTGTGGAACGGGACTATATCGAAGATTTACTCCTCGCTTCGGAAGTTATCCGGGGATCCGAAGACCACTTCCAGTGTGACTGAGCCTGTGCAATGGGCCTCTACACCTGGTATGACGCCTTTGAAGGTCGTTTTTGTGGGTTTGATCCTTGAGGGGTCTACACCCATTTTGCGCACTGTGCCCTGATAAAGCAGGTTCAGGCTGCTGCCGCCATCCATAAGGACTCGAGTGAGGTGAAATCCGTCAATGATTGGGTCTAGGACCAGTGCGGCGAATCCGCCATGACGAATACTAGTGGGGTGGTCCCTGCGATCGAAGGTGATCGGACAAGAGGACCATGGGTTGAACTTTGGGGCGACTGGCTCCAACGCATATACGTCCCTTAGCGCACGCTTCTGCTCCCTCTTGGGGATGTGGGTTGCATATATCATGTTCACCGTCCGCACTTGTGGGGGGAACCTCTTCTGTCCTCCGGTGTTCGGGTGTCGGGGCTCCTCCTCTCATCGCTATGTGACCCCTTGTCTTTGTTTTTGGCATTTAACTTGCCGGCCTGCTTGAACACCCAACAATCCATGTTGGTGTGGTTGGCTGGCTTGTCGGGGGTGCCGTGTATTTGACATGAGCGATCGAGTATTCGGTCCAAACTGGATGGGCCCGGAGTGCTTCTTTTGAATGGCTTTTTCACTGACCGGGTTTAGAGCCTTTGAATCCGGCATTGACTACCGTATCCTCAGTATTGTCATTGTTGATGCGTCTCTTATGTTTGTTGCGGCGTGACCTGCCATTGCCGTCCTTGGTATCCGAAGTACCATGGTTCTTTGATATGTTATTACTGCGAGCCAACCAGCTGTCCTCTCCCGCACAAAAGCAGGTCATGAGTGTCGTGAGGGCTGCCATAGATTTCGGCTTTTCCTGGACAAGGTGCCGGGCGAGCCACTCGTCGCGGATGTTGTGCTTAAAAGCTACTAGGGCCTCTGCATCCGGACAGTCGACGGTTTGATTTTTCTTTGTTAGGAACCGTGTCCAGAATTGCCTGGCCGATTCCTCTGGCTGCTGAATTATGTGGCTCAATTCATCGGCATCTGGTGGTCGCACATAAGTGCCCTGGAAGTTGTCGAGGAATGCGGCTTCCAGATCTTCCCAACAGCCAATGGACTCTGCTGGCAAGCTGTTGAGCCAATGCCGAGCTGGTCCTTTGAGTTTGAGTGGGAGGTATTTGATGGTGTGTAGATCGTCACCGCGGGCCATGTGTATGTGCAGGAGGAAATCCTCGATCCATACTTCAGGATCTGTTGTGCCGTCGTATGATTCGATATTTACGGGTTTGAAACCCTCTGGGATTTGGTGATCCATTACTTCGTCTGTGAAGCATAGGGGGTGTGCGGCGCCTCTGTACTGGGCTATATCGCGACGCAGCTCAATTGAGTCTTGCCCGCTGTGTTCGGCCCGGCCGGATTTACTTTTACTGTATCCGGCGTGACGGTTATCGTCTCGCATAGTGGCGCGCCCTCGTGATCCGTAGATTGATCTTGCGTGCTTTGCTTTGTCCTCCAATATGTCTCACAGGTCTGGCGTATTTCCCCATGCCTTGACATTTTTATTTGAGTGGCGTCGGAGTGCGGGCTGAGCTTTTGGCTGAAATGCCTCTCTGTCGCGGCCACGAGGTGGCCGATCGGCCGCGTCATACGCTGGAGATGTAGGTTTTGGTGCTTCCTCCTCCAGTCGGGGTAGCAACCTGCGCTTTGGGTAACTCTTGGAGGGACGTTCGAGTTTATATTCCTCGGCCGCAAGGACTTCAGTCCATGTGTCGGCTAGCAAATCTTGATCAGCTTGAAGCTGCTGTTGCTTTTTCTTAAGGCTATTTGCCGTGGCTATAAGCCGGCGCTTGAAGCGCTCTTGTTCGACGGGATCCTTAGGCATGCCGAATTCGTCATCGTCGAGGCTTGCCTTGTCTTCGGAGGGAGGCATGTAATTATCATCCTCCGCCTCTCCATCTGCCGCTCTCTTGGGAGGGCTGGCTTCTCCATCCTCCTGCCCTAAATCTTGCTGGAGGGGATTGTTGTCGTCTTCGGCACTGCCCGGAGTGCTATTATCTCCTGTGCCGGTGTCACCGCTTTTGCTTTGGCGAGACTTAGAGCGGCGCCGCTGACGTCGGCGCTTGGGTTGCTTCTTGGAGGGGTCATCCTCCGCTGTCCCATCGACATTGCCTTCTTTGGTTGTGTCCACCATATATATGTCATATGATGAGGTGGCTGTCCAGTGCCCTGTGGGCAGTGGTTCTTGTTCGCCTCCTGCATCGTCGTCCACGCCGTCGATGTCTTCGGAGTCGAAGTCGAGCATGTCAGTTAAATCGTCGACAGTGGCTACTAAGTGGGTGGTGGGTGGGCGGCGAATTTCTTCGTCATCCGCATCCCAATCCTGCCGGACATAGTTCGGCCAGGACTCTCCTGACAAGGAGAGAGACCTTAATGAGTTCAGTATGCCGCCGAAGGGCGAGTGCTGAAAGATATCCGTGGAGGTAAACTCCATGATCGGCGCCGAGTCAGATTCGATAGGCACGGGCGCAGGCGGTTCGGAGTCCTTGGCCGGAGAAGGATCCGGCAGTTTGGCATCACGACTCTCGTGGAGGGTAAGGTCGATATTTGGCTCGATCACCGCTGAGGATACGGCCTCCGTGGCGGGGTCTATCCACCCGTCCATGGATGGCGCAATAGGTTCCAAACTGAGGGTCGGAGCGGTTGCCGATGCGATCTCCCGAACACTGTCCGATGGTAGAGCTAAATCATACTCATCGTGGCCATGTGGCACACAAGGCAAGGGCTCGAATCCGTCGAAGATCAAGTCTCGGTGGATATCGGCCGTGTAGTTTAAGCTTCCAAACCTGACCTGGTGGCCAGGGGCGTAACTCTCAATCTGCTCCAGATGGCCAAGCGAGTTGGCCCGCAGTGCGAAGCCGCCGAACACAAAGATCTGTCCGGGGAGAAAAGTCTCACCCTGAACTGCATCGCTATCGATGATTGAAGGAGCCATCAAGCCTAAAGATGACGACACAGAGGAACTCTCAATGAAAGCACCAATGTCGGTGTCAAAACCGTCGGATCTCGGGTAGGGGGTCCCGAACTGTGCGTCTAAGGAGGATGGTAACAGGAGGCAGGGGACACGATGTTTTACCCAGGTTCGGGCCCCCTTGATGGAGGTAAAACCCTACGTCCTGCTTGATTATTCTTGATAATATGAGTAGTACAAGAGTTGATCTACCACGAGATCGGAGAGGCTAAACCTTAGAAGCTAGCCTATGGTATGATTGTATATTGTCCTACGGACTAAAACCCTCCGGTTTATATAGACACCGGAGGGGGCTAGGGTTACACAAGGTTGGTTACAAAGGAGGAGATATACATATCCGTATTGCCTAGCTTGCCTTCCACGCCAAGTAGAGTCCCATCCGGACACGGGACAAAGTCTTCAATCTTGTGTCTTCATAGTCCAACAGTCCGGCCAAAGGATATAGTCCGGGTGTCCGGAGACCCCCTAATCCAGGACTCCTTCATCCCCCCTTTTCCCTGGCTCGAGTGGAGAAGCCCTCCTCCTTGAGGGTGATCCCAGAAGAGAAGGCGCAGGTCAAGGCGTTGGTCGAGCGGGTCGTCCAACTTGTCCGCGACGGGGTGACTGGGATGGACCTGCTGGAGGTCTTTCTCAGTCGACGCATCCAACTGCTCCAAGCCCGTGACCATCCGATGTGTATGTACTCGGGTCTCGAGGACTCCACTCGGATCCACCCGGAGGACGTTAGCGAAGACACGGTGGAGAAGTGGCTGAGAGGAATCACCAGCAACAAAGATAATCCCCGGGGGTCTAGGAGGGTGATTCCATTCGACCATTCGTGCCAGCCGGAACAGGTGTGATTCTGCATTGTCAAGTAACTTCCCGATTCATTGTGTAGCACTTTGTTGATGGTCGACTGTATTTCTTTTGCTCGTTGTCCTTTCAGGCTCTCATTGATATGTACTCGATGCCCAATGGAGTGCAGGAGCAAGATGTCGAGGAAGGGGCGAGCAAGGGCAAGAGTGGTGAGTGGCACTCGGATGCAGAGGAGGACGAGGAGAGCGACGACTCGAGTGATGACGAAGAGGTCGATTAGCCTCCTCGCAGAGAGAGGAGATCCAAGCACGCTCACGACCCGGCGAGCACCCCGGTCCTGGCGACCGCACCGACTGGGCAAACTTCGAAGCGCCCCCGGACGTCTTCCCCAGCGCCGAGTGAGAAGGCATCGAAGCAGCTCGAGGTTGTGTAGCCTCCTGCGCCAAAAGCATCGAAAGCCACCTCCTCTAAACTACTGAAGGCTTTGCCCAGAATCAAAGTGATCGTCCCCACCATCTCCGGGTAATCATCCGTTCTTTTCTTCGACTCGAGCAACAGAACATAACCGACTGAGTATGGACATTTGTAGTGCCGCTACATCGGGAACCTCTTCCTACCAATATCAAGACGAGGAGATGGAAGACGCGGTTACCTCCGACCCAGGTAAAAACTCTTATGATCTTGTTCTTGATTACTCGGTCGATTGAGTTCTAGCGATTCACTTGAGGTCGACTGATCTCTCTGCAGCTCCACCCAACGTCATCGATCTTGTAGATGATGATGAAGATGTGGCCCCTAGGCCCAGAAAGAACAAAAAGTAGCAGCTGGCAAGATGTCTCAGCAGGGACCAACGACAACACCAACCGTCCGTCAATCTGAAGACGCGGGCGGGGCCTTTGTAACTTTCAATGTACCCTTGTCGAGTGAGCGCCCTGCACCGTCGATTGTACCGGTGTTTCCTTCAGTCGTACAACCTCACGCTCCGGAGCTCCAAGCTGCCGCACCTGGGTCGTCTGCCCCCTTCTTCACCAACTACCATGTTCCGGAGAACCAGTCGGACGCGGCTGCGGAAGCCATCCGTCAGGCTCACATGATGATGGAGCGGATGAAGACGGTGCACGAGAATAGCCAGGCTGCTTACGATGCCAGCGCTGCTCTCTGGGCCAATGTCCAGGTAAGTAAACTTCCGACTGGCCTTGTTCTATTAGGATATGCTACCCGAAATGTTTTCTTCCATACAATCTCTTATTGTTTGCGTCAAATCTGTACACCCGTTGGGTGTTTTGTTGCCTTTGGTATTTGCGCTCTTCCACTCGGTCTGAGCGAGTAGGATCTGAACCGGTGGGGGCACGCTAAGTGCGCCCACTGGGTGTAGTCCCCGAGACCGCAGTCGACTGTTGCGGGCAGTCGACTGGGGTCTGAGTTCTTTTGACTTTCTTTTCTTCCGCCTGACCCGGTCTGGCCGGTCGAATGAGATCCAAACAAGTGGGGGCACGTCGAGTGCACCCACTAGGTGTAGTCCCCGAGACCGTGGTCGACTGCTGGCAGTTGGCCGGGGTCTGAATAGTTCTTTTCTTCTCTTTGTTTTTTTACTCGACCCGGGCGGACCGGTCGAGTTGGGTCTGAATCAGTGGGGGCACGCCAAGTGCACCCGCTGGGTGAACTGTCGTGGTTCTAAGTTTGACAGTAGAATGGGGGGTAGGAATGTAGAGGCAAGATCCTAGCTATGGAGGAGTTGTACACACGAGTTTTACGAGTTCAGGCCCTTCTCGGTGGAAGTAACAGCCCTATGTCTCGGAGCCTGGAGGCGGTCGACTGGATTATATGTGTGTGTGTTACAGGGGGTGCGAACCCTTGTCCCTGAGGAGGGGGTGGCTTATATAGAGTTCGCCAGACCCCTCCCGCCCTCAGTTACAAAGGGTTTAAGGTACATAAAGATGGAGATGTTAGTGGTAACGCCTGTAATAAAAGTACATAATGACCATTAAGGCTATGACTTAAATCCCGACCGTTACACAGTGGAGTGGCTCTAGATCTTCTGATAGTCGAGTGGTTGTCCGTTCGGTCGAGTGTCTTCAAGACTGTCGAGTGGAACATGGCTTCATGGTCGAGTGGATGATGATTTTTCTTCGACTGCTTCTGGTACCTTTAGAGATGTCCTTGGGGAGGGTACCTTGAACATATCCGTGACCCTACCCTAGGTACATAGCTTCATCATTAGCCCCCGAATGGATCAGGGTTTGAGTGAGGAAGGAGTTGAGAACACTTCTGACTCATTTTTAGTGCTATGAGTATATCTTGCTCTGGATTAATGAACTGAGGGATGACACCAAATTCTTTTTCAGTTGCCTTGGTCCATTCTTAGTTTTTGTCGAGTGAACTTTTATGGTAGAGTTCCGAATGATGATGCGGAGGATGTCTTCCATCTGACAAGTTATTCTGCTGTCCGCGGATTTCGCGGGATTCATATTTCGGGAAGCGCGCCGGACGGGCGAGGCCGTGGTAATCGGGACAGATTAGGCAGGTCGCCTCGATTCCCGCGCCACCTTTTTCGCCACGTATCGTGCGTGCGATTGTTGCGGGATTTGTTTAGATCGTCCGGGCCTACAAGTCAGTCACTCGGAAGTGACCTTATAAAAGGCACCGGACCGGGCTTTTGAACAGAGCGCCCTCATTCTCTTCCTTCTTCCTCAGACTTCTCCGCTGCGCCCGCTTCCGCTCTCGGCATCGTAGCCTCGCTCGGACTCGATCCGCCGCCATGGGAAAAGAGAAGACGGTGGCGTTGGAGCGCGCGAAGAAGGCGACCGCGAAGGCGAAAGGCAAGAGGACCAGCCGGGGTGGATCCTCGTCAAGATCTCGCCTGCCGCCGGGCTGGATCCAGTGTGACTGGATCCACTCGACGATCAGCCAGGACGACCTCGACGACCTGGTGGAGGGGGGACTGATCCCCCATGAATCGGCACGACTCCCGGGGAACGAGACTGAGCCGCGGCCGCTGGAGGGTGAGTGCGTTCTCCTCGCCACTCATGTCGACCGCGGATTCTCTTTGCCTCCCCACGCTTTCTTTCATGGCTTTTTGAACTTCTTCGGGTCTCAACTACACCACTTTACTCCAAACATCATAGTGTATCTGGCTGCCTTTGTGTCAATGTGCGAAAATTTCTTGGGTTGTCGACCGCACTGGGGTCTCTTCAAACACATATTCACCTGCCGCTCCCAGTCGGTCAAGAAGGCCAACCCGAGTGAAGAGAGGACGCACGTGATACAGATGTGCGGGGGGCTTGGAATCCAAATGAGGAACAAGAGTACCTTCCCAGCGATGATCCTTCCTGACTCGGTCCGGGGCTAGCAGTCGACCTGGTTTTACTGTAAGGACCACCCGACCCCAGGTCAGTCGACTGGACTTCCCCCCTTTTCCCTTGCTCAAGTGGAGAAGCCCTCCTCCTTGAGGGTGATCCTAGAAGAAAAGGCGCAGGTCAAGGCGTTGGTCGAGCGGGTCATCCAACTTGTCCGCGACGGGGTGACTGGGATGGACCTGCTGGAGGTCTTTCTCAGTCGACGCATCCAACCGCTCCAAGCCCGAGACCATCCGATGTGGTTGTACTCGGGTCTTGAGGACTCCACTCGGATCCAACCGGAGGACATTAGCAAAGGCACGGTGGAGAAGTGGCTGAGAGGAATCACCAACAACAAAGATAATCCCCGGGGGTCTAGGAGGGTGGTTCCATTCGACCATTCGCGCCAGCCGGAACAGGTGTGATTCTGCATTGTCAAGTAACTTCCCGATTCATTGTGTAGCACTTTGTTGATGGTCGACTGTATTTCTTTTGCTCGTTGTGCTTTCAGGCTCTCATTGATATGTACTCGATGCCCAATGGAGTGCAGCAGCAAGATGTCGAGGAAGGGGCGAGCAAGGGCAAGAGTGGCGAGTGGCACTCGGATGCAGAGGAGGACGAGGAGAGCGACGACTCGAGTGATGACGAAGAGGTCGATTCGCCTCCTCGCAGAGAGAGGAGATCCAAGCACGCTCACGACCCGGCGAGCACCCCGGTCCTGGCGACCGCACCGACTGGGCAAACTTCGAAGCGCCCCCGGACGTCTTCCCCAGCGCCGAGTGAGAAGGCATCGAAGCAGCTCGAGGTTGTGTAGCCTCCTGCGCCAAAAGCATCGAAAGCCACCTCCTCTAAACTACCGAAGGCTTTGCCCAGAATCAAAGTGATCGTCCCCACCATCTCCGGGTAATCATCCGTTCTTTTCTTCGACTCGAGCAACAGAACATAACCGACTGAGTATGAACATTTGTAGTGCCGCTACATCGGGAACCTCTTCCTACCAATATCGAGACGAGGAGATGGAAGATGCGGTTACCTCCGACCCAGGTAAAAACTCTTATGATCTTGTTCTTGATTACTCGGTCGATTGAATTCTAGCGATTCACTTGAGGTCGACTGATCTCTCTGCAGCTCCACCCAACGTCATCAATCTTCCAGATGATGATGAAGATGTGGCCCCTAGGCCCAGAAAGAACAAAAAAGTAGCAGCTAGCAAGACGTCTCAGCAAGGACCAACGACAACACCAACCGTCCGTCAATCTGAAGACGCATGCGGGGCCTCTGTAACTTTCGCTGTACCCTTGTCGAGTGAGCGCACTGCGCTGTCGATTGTACCGGTGTTTCCTTCAGTCGTCCAATCTCACGCTCCGGAGCTCCAAGCTGCCACACCTGCGTCATCTGCCCCCTTCTTCACCAACTACCATGTTCCGGAGAACCAGTTGGACGCGGCTGCGGAAGCCATCCGTCCGGCTAACGTGATGATGGAGCGGATGAAGACGGTGCACGAGAATAGGCAGGCTGCTTACGACGCAAGCGCTGTTCTCCAGGACAATGTCCAGGTAAGTAAACTTCCGACTGACCTTGTTCTATTAGGATATGCTACCCAAAATGTTTTCTTCCATACAATCTCTTATTATTTGCGTCGAATCTGTACACCCGCTGGGAGTTTTGTTGCCTTTGGTATTTGCGCTCTTCCACTCGGTCTGGGCGAGTAGGATCTGAACCGGTGGGGGCACGCTAAGTGCACCCACTGGGTGTAGTCCCGGAGACCGCAGTCGACTGCGGGCAGTTGACTGGGGTCTGAGTTCTTTTAACTTTCTTTTCTTCCGCCCGACCCGGTCTGGCCGGTCGAATGAGATCCAAACCAGTGGGGACACGTCGAGTGCACTCACTGGGTGTAGTCCCCGAGACCGCGGTCGACTACTGGCAGTTGGCCGGAGTCTGAATAGTTCTTTTCTTCTCTTTGTTTTTTTACTCGACCCGGGCGGACCAGTCGAGTTGGGTCTGAATCAGTGGGGGCATGCCAAGTGCACCCGCTGGGTGTATTCCCCGAGACCACAGTCGACTGCGGGCAGTCAGCTGGGGTCTGAGTAAACAACCTTTGATCTTGTCGATTGACACGTCTTTTACCTCCTGGAGAAATCTTGTACTCTCATTTCCAAGTTTGCTAAACTTGAGGAGAAGCAGAGGCAACTCAACCTCGACTTGGAGCTGGCCCAACAGAATTTGAAGAAAGCTCAAGATGAAGCTGCTGGTATGGAAGGTAACTGCATGTCGACTGTTCACATCGATCGTCTTTTAAGATATTTCTTCCATCTCTTGTTTGATCCGACTGCTTCTTTTGCAGAGAAAATGAAGCTGGCTCTGGAGAAGAAGGACTTGGACCTTGCATCTGCGCAGAAGGAAGCCCAAGATAAGACTGCCCTTGCAGACCAGAAGTTGGCTTCAGTCGGAGCGTTGGAAGGGGAGGTGAACAAGCTGAAGTCCTGCCTCAATGAGTCTAACCGAGAAGTGAGTCATCTGAAGAAGGATAAAATTTCCCTGAATGAGAAGTTGGAGTCTGCGGTCCGCAAGAGAAATGACACGGAAGCCTATCTGAGAACTCTTGCTAAGAGGCTCTATCTTATGCTGGAAGGTACTCCTTTTAAACCGACTATTTTGTTGCTTGTAAGTTAATCCTATCCAGTCGGCTCACTAACTCTTTGACTGCAGAATTCTGCCAAAACTTTGATGAGGAAACCGGAAGGATCGAGACGGGTTTGGACCCTATCGCTTCTCCAGTTTGCGACGCAACTGCCATGAATGTGCTCCGACTGGAGTCCCGTGTCGCCAGTGTCACAAATTACCTCGCGCGTCTAAAGGTGGCCGTTTCACGAATCGACCCATTGCTCTGGCCAAGGGCGACGCTTCAAAATGACCTGGAATCTCTTATGGCTCGGCTCGACGAGATCCCTGGTCGAGTGCAAGAATGGAAGAAGTCCTCTGCCCAGTGTGGTGCTGACGTGGCGTTGTCCTTGGTCAGAGTCCACTACAAGGAAGCTCGTGAAGACAAGCTGGCGGCAATCAAGGTCGCCAACACCAAAAGGCACGACTTCCAGTCCTTTATGGAGACTTTCATCGCTGCTGCCACTCGGATCGCAGATGGAATCGACTTGGACGAATTCGTCGAACCCTCCAGCCCTCCTTCTGCCGAGTGAACAAACTATGAGATTAAAACCTGTCTTAAATTTGCCTCGGAATGCCGAGTGGTTGCTGTAACCATTAAACTCCTTCGGGCTTGATGCTCGAATACTTTTGATTTGTTGCTTGGAACTTTAGGATTTATCCGAATTGCTTTTGAGTATGCTTGCGATTGCTTTTGGGATCTGCTCCGTTGTATATGTGGCGAAGCTCAGAGAAGAGGGTTGCAGTCGACCTACGCCTCATCATCCTTGTGGACAAGGGTGGAGCATACGTTGTATCTGTGGCGTAGGTCGGAGAAGAGGGCCGCAGTCGACCTGCACCTCGTCGTCCTTGCGGACAAGGATGGATCGCACATTGTACTTGTGGCGAAGCTCGGAGAAGAGGGTTGCAGTCGACCTGCGCTTCATCGTCCTTGCGGACAAGGGTGAAGCGCATTTTGTACTTGTGGCGAAGCTCGGAGAAGAGGGTTGCAATCCACCTGCGCCTCATCGTCCTTGCGGACAAGGGTGGAGCGTACGTTGTATTTGTGGCGTAGCTCGGAGAAGAGGGCCGCGGTCGACCTGCACATCATCGTCCTTGCGGGTAGGGATGGAGCATACGTTGTACTGGTGATGCAGCTCTTAGGGAAAGGATTTTACAAACTTAGGCGAGTACTGGACTGCAGCTAAGCCTCCGAGTGGGAGGATTGCTCACCACTCGGTAGGATTTTTTAAACTTAGGCAAGTACTGGACTGCAGCTAAACCCCCAAGTGGGAGGATTGTTCACCACTCGGTAGGATTTTTTAAACTTAGGCGAGTACTGGACTGCAGCTAAGCCCCCGAGTGGGAGGATTGCTCACTGCTCGGTAGGATTTTTTAAACTTAGGCAAGTACTGGACTGCAGCTAAGCCTCCGAGTGGGAGGATTGCTCACCACTCGGTAGGATTTTTTAAACTTAGGTGAGTACTGGACTGCAGCTAAGCCCCTGAGTGGGAGGATTGCTCACCGCTCGGTAGGATTTTTTAAACTTAGGCGAGTACTGGACTGCAGCTAAGCCTTCGAGTGGGAGGATTGCTCACCACTCGGTAGGATTTTTTAAACTTAGGCAAGTACTAGACTGGAGCTAAGCCCCCGAGTGGGAGGATTGCTCACCACTCGGTAAGATTTTATAAACTTAGGCGAGTACTGGACTGCAGCTAAGCCCCCGAGTGGGAGGATTGCTCACCACTCGGTAGGATTTTCTTTCGAACTTAGGCGAAACGGATTCGCGGCTAAGCCTCCCGAGTGAGAGGCTTGCTCATCACTCGGTAGGATTTTCTTTCGAACTTAGGCGAAACGGATTCGCGGCTAAGCCCACCCACTGGGGGATTTCAGAGGTAAATAAAAACGATAACAATCGTGCGAGAAGACTGTAAAGCTCTTGTCTTTGATAAACAAATTACAAAGGTACTTCTTATTACACTTTATTCGAACGAGTACTTAAGTATAAAAGGGGCGGAGTAGCTCCGCATTCCAAGCTCGTGGCTCGTCTTTCTGATGCTCGACACTGTAAAGATGGTATGCTCCATTGTGGAGAACTCTGGTGATGATGAAGGGGCCTTCCCAAGCAGGGGCAAGCTTGTGTGGCTTCTGTTGATCCACTCAAAGAACCAAGTCTCCCTCTTGAAAGGCTCGACCCCTCACGTTTCTGGCGTGGAATCGACACAAGTCTTGCTGATAAATGGTCGACCGGATCAAGGCCATCTCTCTTTCCTCCTCTAAGAGATCGACTGAATCTTGCCGGGCCTGTTCTGCTTCTTCTTCAGAGAAGAGCTCGACTCGGGGTGCGTTGTGGAGCAGGTCACTTGGTAGAACAGCTTCGGCTCCATAGACCAAAAAGAAAGGAGTTCGTCCATTCGATCGATTAGGAGTTGTCCTCAAACCCCAAAGAACTGATGGAAGTTCATCGACCCAAGCACCTCCTGCGTGTTTGAGATCACGCATCAGTCGGGGTTTCAGTCCTTTGAGAATTAGGCCATTTGCTCTTTCTGCTTGTCCATTCGACTGCGGGTGAGCGACCGAAGCATAGTCGACTCATGTGCCTTGAGAAGCACAGAAAGCTCTAAACTCATTAGAATCGAAGTTCGACCCGTTGTTAGTGATGAAGTTGTGTGGAACTTCATATCTGAATGTCAATTCTCTTATAAAACTGACGTCGGTGCTAGCTTCAAGATTCTTGATAGGTTTAGCTTCAATCCATTTGGTAAACTTGTCGACTGCTACGAGCACATGAGTGAAGCCGCTCCTACCAGTTCTCAGTGGTCCAACCATATCTAATCCCCAAACGGCAAAGGGCCAGACGAGGGGAATGGTCTTCAGGGCTGACGCTGGCTTGTGAGACATGTTGGAGTAAAACTGGCAGCCTTCACATCTGTTGACTATATCTTTCGCCATTTCATTTGCTCGTGGCCAATAAAATCCAGCTCGGTATGCTTTAGCCACGATGGCCCGAGAGGACACATGGTGACCACAGGTCCCCGAGTGGATGTCGTTGAGGATCATTCGACCTTCTTCTGGCGTTATGCATTTCTGACTGGCTCCAGTCACGCTTTCCCTGAACAGTTGTCCTCTTATCACAGTAAAGGCTTTGGATCGACGAACGATCTGTCGAACCTCTTCTTTGTCCTCTGGGAGCTCCTTCCTAAGGATGTATGCAATGTATGGCACTGTCCAGTCGGGAGTAATGACCAGGACCTGCATGATTAGATCGACCACGGCTGGGATCTCGACTTTAGTCAGATCTGTGGCGCTCTTAGGCTGCGGGGGCTCTTCCATGAAAGGATCTTCCTGAACTGTCGGTGTGTGAATATGTTCCAAAAACACATTGCTTGGAATGGCTTCTCTCTTGGAACCTATCTTTTCCAAATCATTGGCTGCTTGATTTTTCAGACGAGGTATGTGATGGAGCTCTAACCCCTTAAACTTCTTTTCCAACTTCCTCGCCGCATTGCAGTAACCAGTCATAGCTGGGCCTCTAACGTCCCATTCCTTCATCACTTGATTGACCACCAAATCTGAGTCGTCGTAAACCATGAGGCGACGGACGCCGAGTGAAATGGCCATACGTAACCCATATAGGAGTGCTTCATATTCTGCTTCGTTATTGGAGGAACCAAAGTGAATCTGGAGAACGTATCTGAGCTTGTCACCTCGGGGGGATACCAGTACCACCCCAGCACCAGAACCATTCAGCATCTTGGACCCATCAAAGAACATGGTCCAGTGCTCCGAGTGAACTTGAGTCGGCAGTTGTTGTTCGATCCACTTGGCGAGGAAATCTGCCACAGCTTGGGACTTGATAGCTTTCTTTGCCTCAAACTTTATATCTAAAGGAAGGAGTTCGATCACCCATTTTGCCACTCGACCAGTTGCATCTCTATTGTGCAGAATCTCCGACAATGGAGCGTTGCTGACGACTGTAATAGAGTGATCAGAGAAATAGTGTGCAACCTAATTCGTGGTCATGTAAATCCCATAAACAAGCTTCTGATAGTGTGGATATCTCTGCTTTGACGGAGTCAGAACTTCAGAAACATAATAAACCGAGCGCTGAACTTTATAGGCTTTTCCCTCTTCTTCCCGCTCGACCGTAAGTACTGTAGTGACGACTTGTCCAGTGGCTGCTATATAAAGCAGTAAAGGCTCTTTGCTGATTGGGGCAGCAAGCACCAGCTGGGTGGAAAGCAGGGCTTTTAGCTCTGCAAATGTTGCATCAGCTTCAGGAGTCCACTCGAACTTATCTGATTTCTTCATCAGTCGGTAAAGAGGCAGTGCCTTTTCATCGAGGCGAGAAATGAATCGACTTAGGGCGGCCAAACAACCAGTAAGCTTCTAGACATCATGCACACGCACAGGGCGTTTCATCCGGAGTATGGCACCCACTTTCTCTGGGTTAGCGTCGATCCCTCGTTCGGAAACGAGAAAACCGAGTAATTTTCTGCCTGGAACTCCAAACGTGCACTTTGATGGATTAAGCTTGATATCATACCTTCTGAGGTTGGCAAAGGTTTCAGCAAGGTCAGCCAGTAGGTCGGAACCTTGACGTGACTTGACCACAATGTCATCCATGTATGCTTCCACATTCCGACTGATCTGAGTGAGCAGGCACTTCTGAATCATCCGCATGAATGTGGCTCCAGCGTTCTTCAAACCGAATGGCATAGTGACATAACAGAAGCACCCAAATGGGGTGATGAAAGCTGTTTTTATCTCGTCGGGTCCGTACAGACGGATCTGGTGGTACCCGGAATAGGCGTCCAAAAAGGACAAATGCTCGCACCCCGCAGTCGAGTCAACTATTTGGTCGATGCGAGGGAGAGGAAAGTGATCTTTCAGGCAGGCCCGATTGATATGTTTGAAGTCAATGCACATGCGAAGTGGGTCGTCCTTCTTTGGGACCATGAAAACATTAGCTAACCACTCGGAGTGGTAAATCTCACGGATAAACTCAGCTGCCAAAAGCCGAGCCACTTCTTCACCGATTGTCTTCCTCTTCTGTACGGCGGACCGTCGAAGATGTTCTTTGACTGGTTTCACTTTTGGGTCGACTCGCAAACGATGCTCAGCCAGTCCCCTGGGAACACCTAGCATGTCCGAAGGTTTCCATGCAAAGATGTCCCAGTTCTCACGGTGGAACTGGATGAGCGCTTCTTCCTATTTGGAGTCGAGTGTTGTTGAAATGTGAGTCGGCGCAGCATTGGGATCTGTCGGATGAATGTGAATCGACTTTGTTTCGCCAGACGACTGGAATGCTGAATCCGTGGCAGGCTTCTTGGCTTGCAACAAATCACTCGGATCTGCATTTTTTTGATACTCCTGCAATTCTACTACGGCCATCTATGCATCGGTGATCTTTGAGCCCTTCTAGAAGCACTCTTCTGCCTTCTTCCGACTACCAGTGATAGTGATCAGCCTTTGGGACCAGGCATCTTCAATTTGAGGTACACGTAACATGGTCGAGCCATAAAACATGCATAAGCTGGCCTGCCCAGAATAACATGATAGGCACTCTGGAAATCCACAACTTCAAATGTCAACTTTTCTTTGCAGTAATTCTTGGAATCACCGAAAACCATGTCGAGAGCAATCTGGCCGAGTGATGCAGCCTTCTTGCCGGGAATGACCCCATGGAAACTCATATTGCTTTCACTGAGTCTGGACATCGGAATTCCCATTCCTTTCAACGTCTCTGCATACAGTATATTCAGGACACTGCCACCATCCATCAGAACCTTAGTCAGTCGGGTGCCTTCGACTACTGGGTCGACCACCAATGCTTGCCTCCCAGGGGTGGCTATGTGAGCTGGGTGATCAGACTGGTCGAATGTAATGGTAGTCTAGGACCACTTCAAATAATTGGGTGTCACCGGAGCGACCATGTTCACTTCTCTGTTGATGACTTTCAATCGACTTTTACTCTCAACGTCAGCGAAAATCGTCAGAGTGGAATTCACGTGGGGATAACCATCATTATCCTCTTCCTCGTCCTCAACCTTGTCTGCTTCTTTCTCCTTTTCCTTGGGTTGTTTCTCTCGGAATTGTTGGATTAGGAGTCGACACTGTCGAGTGGTATGCTTCGGGTAAATGAAATTACCCTCCTCATCTTTTTTGGTGTGAATGTGGCATGGTAAATCCAACACATCATTTCCATCTTGATCTTTTACTTTCTTGGGGTTCCACGACCCTTTGGGCTTCCCCTTGAACTTTCCTTGAGTCACGGCTAAGGCTTCACCAGGAGCGGCTGGCTTGGCTTTGCGCTTCTGCTTCCGACTGAAGTTTCCTCCTCCGGTTTCGTGGGCGACTGTTTTGTGCTTGCCACTCCGGAGTCGGTCTTCTTCTTCACCGTTGGCATACTTGGTGGCAATTTCCATCATCCGAGTAAGAGTCATATCTCCTGTCCGACCGAATTTCATATTCAACTCCCGATATTTGACGCCTTCTTTAAAGGCACAAATTGCCTGATGATCAGACACATTCTCCACCGTGTGGTGCAATGTGATCCATCTCTGGATATAATCTCTCAAAGTTTCATTCGATTTCTGAATGCAACATTGTAATTCTGTCAGCCCTACCGGCCGTTTGCAAGTACCTTCAAATGTTCTGACAAATACTCGGGAAAGATCTTCCCAAGTATAAATGCTACCAGGTGCTAACTGATTCAACCACGCTCTGGCTGAGCCCTCCGACATCAAAGGAAGGTGTTTCATGGCCACCTCATCATTGCCACCACCGATCTGAACAGCCACTCGGTAATCTTCAAGCCAAGTATCAGGCTTGGACTCACCAGTGAACTTACTGACTCCAGTCGCCAACCTGAAGTGGGAAGGAATCACCGCAGCCCTGATGGCTCTACTGAAGCACTCTGGACCCGAGACACGCGCTCTGCTGTTGGTTGGAAAATCTCTGTCAGGACCTTCTCTGTGAGCTCTGTTTCTGTCGACCAGACCCTGAACGAGAATAGATCTCGCGTCAAAGCCCGGTTCCCTGGGGTCGACTGGAATCCTTCGCCCACCACTGTGAGGGCGTCTGTCATCCTGTTGCCGAGGCACGTACGATCCACTCCTTGGGGGTGGCGTGGGCACTCGACGACGATCGTCGTGATCGAGTCGGTGATCATACTGCTCGCGGCTTCTGTACTGATCTCGTCGATCTCCACATCCCTCACGCCTCGGGGGCGATCTTGGGCTGTGAGCCGACTGGACTGTGTCTGCAACCACGGATCTTCTGTGAATCCTATTCCGCGACTGAGATACTACTGTGTTCTGCTCACCCGCGGCTCGGAGCAAGGCCCCGATCTGCACCAAACCCCGACCAGCTTCTGACTGGGAAGGTTGAATTGACTCCACTATTCGGGCCGCAGCTGCGAGATTCTGGATTGGAGTTCGGTATACCTGAGTTGGAGGCGGAAAAAGTTGACGTCGACTGGATTCGGGAGCATGCTGCCTAGCACGCTCGTCGAGTGCGCGCTGGAGGTTCTCCAGTCGAGTGCGCTCAGCCAAGTTGGCCAGGCATGCCTCCTCCAAGGCCTGGGCCTCAGGGGTTTCTCCAACGATAGGAGTGTGAAGTGCATCCATGTTCCGGCGGCGAAGTTCTTCTCTCCGCTGCGAAGAGAGGAGTTTGGGGCGGTACTATTCATGAACACGCGACGAACCACCGCCCCCATCGCCTCCGTCCTCACGGGTGAAGCCAGGAGGACTGCGTGGTCCATTGACCATCAAAACTTCCGCCGCAGGGTCGCTGCTGTCGCACTCGGATGCAGTCTCTACGGAGCCAGTCGACAGATCGAACAGGCCGTAGAGGGTTTCATCGGGCTCGATTGCCGCGACTTGGGGGGTGGCCGACTGGCGAGCCACCGCATGCTTCACCCACCGCTGAAGCCTCGATCGACCGGAACATTTGCTCCGGCGAGCCGCAGGGAGGGGGGAAGCTACAGGAGCCGACCGATACTGGGTCGACGGCTGCCGCGGGAGGACGTCGCGGACGCACGCGCGAAAGTGTGTTGCCCCACGGATGAGGAGTGCGTCGACGTCGAGTGGAGCCTCCTGAAGCCAATTGAGTCGTCGGCGACAAACACGAGCACGCCGAGACGGATCTCGTGGCCCTCAGCCAAACCTCTGCCTGAAACCATGATGAAGGGGATCGGAAAAATTGCAACTTCTCCAAAAAGTCGCTAAGACACCTGCCCCACAGTGGGCGCCAACTATCGTGGTTCTAAGTCTGACAATAGAATGGGGGTAGGAATGTAGAGGCAAGATCCTAGCTATGGAGGAGTTGTACACACGAGTTTTACGAGTTCAGGCCCTTCTCGGTGGAAGTAACAGCCCTACGTCTCGGAGCCCGGAGGCGGTCGACTGGATTATATGCGCGAGCGCGCGAGCGCGCGCGCGTGTGTGTGTGTGTTACATGGGGTGTGAACCCTTGTCCCTGAGGGGGGGGGTTGGCTTATATAGAGTTCGCCAGACCCCTCCCGCCCTTAGTTACAAAGGGTTTAAGGTACATAAAGATGGAGACGTTACTGGTAACGCCTGTAATAAAAGTACATAATGACCATTAAGGCTATGACTTAAATCCTGACCGTTACAGAGTGGAGTGGCTCTAGATCTTTTGATAGTCGAGTGGTTGTTCGTTCGGTCGAGTGTCTTCAAGACTGTCGAGTGGAACATGCCTTCATGGTCGAGTGGATGATGATTTTTCTTCGACTGCTTCTGGTACCTTTAGGGATGTCCTTGGGGAGGGTATCTTGCACAGATCCATTACCCTACCCTAGGTACATAGCTTCATCACACGTGTCGTAGTAGAGGCGCGTGCGTGTCGTAGTAGAGGCGCACACGTAGCATGTACACGTACGTACAGCGGCCAGGGTGCAAGAAATAAAATACGGCCACGTATGTGTACATACGGGAGGGATCTCGAACGCCTACTCGCGCATACGTACGGCCAGGGCTCGTGTACATGGCTGGGTCGGAACGGAGAAACAGCGTCGTCGTCATGTTCATGGGGAGGCAACGGAATGCGTCATGTTCATCGGGAGGCAACGGAACGCGCGGGAGCCAACCAGCTGGGTCGGAACAGAATGCGTGGTTGTGTTCATCGGGAGGGCTTGGACGGAACAGGTGATGGAAACGAGGCCTGCCGTACGGCACAACGGAGGAAACGGACCTCCTACGTTTGGAACGGGGTCCTGTTGATCGGGAGGGGTCTGGCGTACCGCAAAACAGAGGAAACGGACCTCCTACGGTCGAGACAGGGGTCCTGTTGATCGGGAGGGGTGTGGCATACCGCAAAATGGATGAAATGGACCTCCTACGGTCGAAACGGGGGTCCTGTTGATCGGGAGGGGTGTGGCGTACCACAAAACGGACGAAACGGACTTGTGTTGGAGCGCTACGGTCGAAACGGGGGTCCTGTTCATCGGGAGGGGTGTGGCGTACCGCAAAACGGGACTCCATGGGATACTGTTCATCTCCACCGTCGACCTCCTCCAGCCTTCACGGGGTCCTGTTCATCCAGCCTCCACCGCGCGCTACTCCACCGGCTACTGTTCAACCACCCCTCCACGGGCACCCCTCCATCGTCTACTGTTCATCCAACCCTCCACACCATGGGGTCCTGTTCAACCTCCCCTCCACGGGCACCCCTCCACCGTCTACTATTCATCCAGCCCTCCACCACACCACGGGGTCCTGTTCATCCAGAGGCAACGCCACCGCTCACTGTTCATCCAACCCCCCCCCCCCCGCGCGCACAACGCTCACTATTCATCCTAGAGGCAGCATCGATCGGCTTCAGTTAGTAGCAGTAGTGAAGGAATCGCTCGATCGGGTTCAGTTAACAGCCATCGATCGATCGCTCGGGTTCAGTAATGCGTAGCCTGCAGTGCAATCGCTCGGGTTCAGTTAGAGCCCAACGCCTCGCGCGGGTTTAGTTAGAGCCAACACCTCGCACACACGCGCGTACGTGTACGAGAGAAACGTGCATCGCTCGGCCCCCGACCTTCCACCGTAACCAGGAACTCCCCGAAATTTTCCTCCCCCTCGCTTCTACCACGGTTTTTTTCCGTCATGGACGGCCCAAAGAATGTCATGCAGCTGCGTCTCCGGCCCGCCCAGGACGAAAAGCCCATTTTCTGTCATGATTTTTTGTCATAGAAGTAGGAGCCCACCACATCTATGATGATACCGTGTTTTGTCACAATTATCGTCATAGAAGTGTCATATGTATGACAGAAATTTTTTTTTGTTCGGCCCAAAATGTCACGGATGTGTCTTTTTTTTGTAGTGTAGCCATGCACCCTGGCGGGGCAATCTTCGTTCTTGCATACCATTGTCAAGTATTTCTGACTTGACACCTCAGCTGTGAAAACCCTTTGTGTGGACATTGACCATTGAATGATTGCGTCCTTCAGAGCGTTCTTGTTGGGATACATAGCACCCGTCACAATGTTATTCTGATGATATTGTCAGGCAGAATCATGCCCATCGTTCACGATCATTGCTGATGAGAAGTCATGATTCCATCATGCAGGATTCGGCACATCCTCTAGGTTCTCTTCTTCATCAGACTCGTCGAATCATCGGCATGACCAATGTCAACATCAGTATTCTCATCTTCCATCTGGTTCTGCATGTGCCCATCTACCTCATCACCGTCCACCTCCCCACTGTAATAATCATCGGCAATTCCTCCGTGTACCTGACTACTCGGTCCTTGTTCGTAACCATCACCTCCAGCATTTGACATTGAGTGCTGCATCACATCACTGCTTTGCCCAGGATTGTAACCACCCTCGCCTATAGGTGAAATTATCTCCTTCACAACGGGAAGCACTAAGGCACAATGATTGCATCCCATGGTTTCGCAACCTTGTGACCACCGCACCCACTGAGAATCCTACTCTATTGGCCTCAAATAGAATAAAACGTTTGTACTTGACCGGGTCCACAATGGATGAACACCCACGGTGTGCGTTTCAGTATTCGGCCCTAAACATGATGTCACCCATTCTTTCAACTGACTAAGAGACCAGGTTTGAGGTGCGGTCAGTGGCACCTCTATGTTCTCAAATTCACTCAGATCAACCCCAATCTCATTTGTTTGGACAGTACCAGGACCATAGAAAATATGAACGTCACTACATCAGACATCTTGGCTCACCTATAAAATTATTTAACATGGACAGACAACTGTTAAACATCATGACAAACTAAACATATTCACAGTCCTAATTGACACACCTAAAATTATTACATAATATTAATGGATCAACTAAAATTATTCACACACCTAAAAATATTCACACACCTAAAAATATTCGCACAACATCTATCGGAGAAAATGTCTGTAAAATTATACCCTTGGAGCGTGCGAAGCAACGCCGACGAACGGCGGCCTTCAATCACCGGAGCCGGAGCTTCACGTCCACCACACTGCCACAGCTTCATCAGTTCATCTCCACCTCCACCACCTCCACAAAATTGCTCACCACCGTCTCCACCACCTCCACAAAAATGCTCACCACGACCACCACGAGCTACCCCATCAGTAGATCGAGGTCTCCCTTGCCTCCCCCAACTATCTGCAATGTATCTATGGTGGAAAATCGGGAACAAAATGGCTCACTTTGGAGTATAAATGGGTTACTTTTTAGTCGGAAGAGAGAAGAAAGAAGAACAGAAAGAAGAACACGGAAGAGCGAGGGGATAAGGTCGCGCAAGGGAAGGAGCCGGGCGACCCGGGGCTGGGGACCCTGTCGTCCTCCTTGTGGACGATCGTCCTGCAGCAGGACGACTGGGCCCTGTCGTCTAGGCCCCAGCCACCGACGGCCCAAGCAGGGACGAGTGGGAGCGCTGCGACGTGGCCGGGCCAATCGCCGGCCGCCACGTGGAGTATGGGCCATCTGTCGTCCTCCTATAGGCCGACTGGACTCAGTCGTCCAGCAGTAGGACGAGAGGATGCAGCTGTCCTCTAGCGGTGCAGTAGGACGAGAGGATGAGGCCGTATTATTTTAACCTTCTCCACGGCTGGCACCTTGACCCGCACCGCATCCGGTGCCGCAGTCGGCGCGGGCGCGCGCGGAGGAGGTGCGCAAGCGCCGCGCCCTCCTGACGCCGGAGTAGCGGTGCAGCCCTATCTATGCGCCATACTCGCTGAATAGGGAGGTCTGATTCGCCACGGAGCACGATGTGGCCCGCCGCGGCGGCGTGCAGCTCAACCGCGGGTTCGTGCCGCCACCTCCGGAGGTAGCATCGGAGAGGAGGCGGCGCTCCAGCGCGTCTTGGAGGAGAGCCAGCGCGAGGAGGCCCTCACGCCGTCAACGGCGGGGGACTGCGCCTACCCCCGCCATCGCTACCCGAGACCAAGGCCGAGCCCAAGCACACGCCGGCGCTCATGCTTATGCCCACACCCACGCTGGCACTCATGCTCACGCCCACACCCACGCCGTCCACGGAGCCAGAGTCGAAGATGTACGTGTGGACCGGATCCTCCGCGAGTGGGTGAGCGCGCCACCCATTGCATTGGGCGACATGCCGGAGCAAGAGGAGGCCTACCTGGACCGCTGGCGATAGCTCCACCCGTTGGAGGAGCACGCCGATGCTGAGCACCGGATACAGGCCGAGCGCGAGGCGGAGGAGAACCGGGAGAAGGAGGAGGAGCGCGCACGCCGCGCAGTAATGTCGCCGTCAGAGGAGCCATCGTGGGCGGCGTGGGAGACCGCATTGCTATGGGTTGGGCCGCCGTCAGTCTTCGTCGACCTCACCGGCGATGTTGGCAACGATGGCGACGCCTAAGGCAACATGTTGGGTGGCTGGGAGGCGCGTTTATTAAGTTTTTTTATGTTTATTAATGTCTATGTGGACTTTGACCGGCGGTTGACCGACCGTTTAATGTCTAATTATGTTGACTTTATTTTAAGTGCACATGTTTTTTTGTTTTTTTATTTTGGCCCTCGCAGAAAATTGGTCAGTTTTCGTTGGATGCACTGGCCGACCCAAACAAAAACACAGAAATAACCGTCTGTGTGGTCTACCCAAATAAACAAAAAGTAAACAAAATCCATGTTCGTTTGGATCAGCGTGCATTGGTGTTGCTCTTACAGCCTTAGCATCGATGAAGGAGAAGGATGAATTGGCGGGACCCATACACAACCACCTAATATGTGAACCAACCACAGTGACAGTACACAAATCAAATGGTTAGCTTTTGGAGCAACTCTAGTAGAGTCACCATACTTTTTGATTGCAAAAATGCTATGCAGATGATTATCAAATAATATTAAGACTAGATTGAATTTTGGTGAAGTCAAAATCGAGAAAAGCTAGTTTGCATATATTCCTTTCAAATAGGACCTATATATCATTGGGTCATAGACCCAATAATCCCTGATTCATATAACGCACTTGATTCATAGAACACATTCGGTTTCATTCCTATAATCATAACAGAGATGATAATCGAATCAAGTAACAAAGCGATGAAGTTAGTCATGTAATCGGGTACATAAAGGACAACTAGCATATTCATATAGGCTGTTAATACCAGTAGACAAATGCAATCCCTAACAAAAGTGTCAGAGTTGGGGCTTCGGGGACCCAAGAAAGGTTCGAACTCTGGGGTGCGCTCGCTGGACCTCGCTAAACCCTACCTTGCTCCTTCTAACCTCACGGCGGTGCTCCGGCGTGCATGAGCGAGGGGAAAGACGAACAACAAACACATCAGTTTACCCAGGTTCGGTCCACCTTGTGGTGTAAAACCCTACTCCTGCTTGGTGGATGGATTGCCTCGCGAGGGAGGATGAATATGAGAGTACAAAGGAGGGGTTCGTCTAGTTTTGATCCCTCTCTACGGTGGAGTCTAGCCTATACTTATACTGGCTTCGGTCCTCTTCCCCCGAAAACACATGGTGGGAAGGGCTCCCACAACGTCCAATTCGATGGGGAACAGGAGTGCAGCTTATCGTGACGAAAGGTGCTCTTTGCCTGCTAAGGGGCTGTTTGGTTTCTAGCCACATCTTGCCACACCTCAGCTTAGGCAAATTTGACCAAGTTAGGTGGGTGTTTGGTTCTAGCCACACCTAAGGCAAGATTTTTTTATGAGAAGTGAATCCCACATATCATAGACACAAAAAGTGTGACAAGATTTCCTTAGGCAATCCAAAGTGTGGCTAACAATTTGAGCAACTCAAGTTAGACAAGTACGGCAAGTGTGGCAAAAATAATGTGACAATGTATGGCAAACATAGTCATAATCCAAAAAGCCCCTAAAGCTCTCTGCCGTGACGCGTTGGTGGGCTCAGCGATGACCTCCGTCCTGGCGAGCCCGCCGTCCTGGTCTTCTTGCACCAAAGCGGCAACCTGTGGGGGGGTCGCTTTGGGAATGGGTGCACTGCCCTTGCTCCCTTAGAATGAAAGGGGGAAGCCTCCCCCGCGCCTGCTGGCACCACTCCTGGCGCCGCTTGTCATGGCACGTGTCACCCACGTGAAGGCGCAGTGCCGCGTGACCACGCGAGGCCATCCTTGACCAGTCCACCCCATGAGGGGCCTCGGGGCAGCCTCAGGAGGTAGCCTCGCGAGAGGGGCCTCACGAGGCCCTTGGTGAAGCCTGCTGGCATATGCCTCGCGAGGGCCTTCCTCGAAGAGCTCTCTGGTGGGCCTCCTGCTGGGCCCTTGGCCACGCGACACGCCCTAGGCCGCGAGCAGACGAGCTTGGGTATCCCCAGTCCCACGAGCCTAACAAAAAGGGTCGCCGGCGTCAGGGAAGTAGTTGTGCGTCGTTGGAGAATAACTCAACAGTCGCACGAGAGCACTCCCCAATAACCTGATAAGCCCCGTGTTGAAACCGTCCCACTTATTAAAGAAAGACACAATGTACCAACTCGGCTCAACTCTATCATGAAAAATGACACGCTTGTGAGGCGATGTTGCGGAGGAGGAGCATAGGTATATGAGTTTTCTTCTCAGGCTCTTGTGATGTGCGGAACAATCCACTTTATATATTAGTCTATCACCCTTCAACAATCGTGGTGGGGTTAAACTTTTCACACTCACATGAATGAGCCATATGGGCTTCTGGGATTTCCTAGGAATGGCTAGAAATTGTAAAATGGACTAAAGCACAATAATTCTTACGACTTGTAATAGACTTGTCTTTAAACTAGCAAAGTACACGTGTATTGCACGTAGCTTACATAACCAAAGTATGAGTTAATATCAATATTCCGCATTATAAAAAAAGTAAACATATAAGTTTGGAGTCTTATGTTCATGACGAATTTAATTCTCTTAGTTCATCCTATTAAAAACAAATGGTTGCTATCAAATATCTGAAAAATGCATGACACAATACTACACGTAACTCATGTAAAATATATCCAACACATTTGTCTCTATGTATCTCTTATTGCAATTTTGCGTAGCTAGTACTGCATCTTTAAATACAAATGAAATTTATGAACCTGCTGTCATAAGCCTTGAACAAAGTAAATCATAAAGTACATGTGAATGGCAATTCTTTCACAAAAAAACCACGAGACAATTAAAGCATGCAAGAGTCTAAAAAGATGAGAATTGTCCGTTATACCTGTCCATAAGTCCGGCTGGTCCGGGCTTTGAGTTGTGCCTAAAAAGCTCGCAGCAGAAAACCCAGGCCCAGGCCAGGCCAGGCCTTCGGGCCTAGATTTTAGACCCAAGCCCGACCCATCGGTGGAAAAATGGGTCGGGCCTCTTCCTTAAAACACATATATGCAAAGCCCAAGCCCAGTCCGCCCTAGCCTCCGGGCTCAAAATTTAGGCCCAGGCCCAACCCGTGGGCAAGACCGAGCCAGGTTGGGTCGAGCCGACCGGGCCGGGATTTAGAAGGCCATGTATATTATGAGACGGAGTAGTAAAATTCTTCTCTTTCTTGTTTGGTGCGTTGGTGGGGAAAATGGTTGTCCCACATCAAAGGAAAAATGGAAGTGAAACGATGCAACTTGTTGGGATTCGTGAGCACTGCATTTTGTATAGCCTTTCTTCTGGACAAACAAGCATATGCCAAGGGACCATTTTTCCCAAATGCAAAAGGACCTCAATTTTATTTCGTTTTTTTTTGTGAGTGGGCCCTCCATTTATTTCGTTTTTTTTGTGAGTGGGTCCTCCATTTCTTTGTCTGTACAAACATTTGGAATAAACTTTATAGACAAAGCACTAATGGATGGTCAATGGTTTACAATTGCACTTTCTCCTTATTTTTGAATCTGCAGACCGTAGTGGGTACTTTCTTGAGATCCAAAGGGACTTCCTTTTGAGTTTTTGTGTGATATCCAGATATCGCTTTGAAAGATTCCTAATTTAGTATCTATCGTATTACCAGTTTATATATTATACGCTCAAGCTAATGCTTGTTGCATTATAAAAAATAATTTGTTGATAGTGAGATTAGTACGATAGCTGGAACCTAGTCTCTGCGGTATATAAGTTGCGGTCATTAAACAACCAATGCATTGGTCTGATTATTCCTTTATAAACAAGGGCCCCGGTTGGACAATAGAACAACCTCAATGCGGCGACAATCGGTCGTCGGATTATTTAGACGGATCGCCCATATAAACATGTTACTGAGTGGCATTTTTTTGTTGAGAATCTTTATCAGTGGCATATTGTTTATCTTGATAGGATTTCGAGCGTGACTATATGGCTGCAGGTAAAACCTTAAGCCCTAGCCCATTTCGTTACTATTGTTTCTTCTTACAATATGTGTGATTTGGCCAGGGAAACTACAACTCTTTCAGTAACAAGTTCTTGCAGAAATCACCTTGCTAAGGCATCACTTCTACAGGTTCGATAACCTGGGGTCACTCCAGGTAAAAAGGGAACTATCTACGTCCAAAACTGGATCCAAGGTAATCAGGGTCTCTTCCTGTGGCTCTGGTTCCCTTTGCAAGCTTCTTGATATGAAAATTATTGGTGTAACTTTTCTTGATTTTTTTTTGTCCCAAAAATTTGATTTTCTGAAATAGTTCAAAAAAAAGCAGGAAACATTAACTAGCTCTGGGCACTAAATTAATATGTTAGTCCAAAAAATGATTAAAAATGATGCTGATATTACACAAATATAATATAACACTAGCATGAAACAAACAAAAATTATAAATACATTTGAGACGTGTTGTTAAGCGACCAATGTCTTGTTATTAGTGACAAAGGATGATGTTCCGTTTGTGCCGGTGAGCCTCATGGTTTTGCAGATGGCGGCCATGCGGGCGGTCTTCTTTCCGATGCGGAGCAAGCCGTGACAGTGGTGGTGGTGGATCCTCGTTTGTTGTTAGGCACATACATTGGATCCATGTCCAAGTTCTATGGCGTTTCTGACGTGGAAGGTCTATCCGCGAGCTCTCAGTTAGCCCGCCCTACGGTTAAATCAGACCCATGTGGGGTTGGGGTTGCCTTTGGTGGTGTATTCCTCTTGACTACGGTGACGACCCCCATGTGTGGTGAGGGTGCTCCATGCGAGAGTGCTCTACTGGTGTGTCTTTACCTTGTGATGCCCTTGTCACCCGACGGTGGCGCACATGCGTCTTGGTGTCATCTCAACCGCGCATGACCTTTCAGCCACACCAGCAACACATGTGTCGTGAGGTAGTGCAGTCTCTGATGTGTGTTGCCTTTCGATACGTCTCGGCTGACCGAAGCAGTTTGATTACACCGGCAATACATGTGTCTTCAAAGGTTCTCAGAGTGACCCCTTGTTTTCGCCCCTGCGTGTGTGTGTGTATTTTTTGACTTTTCTCCTGTAATCCTCGTGAGCGCCGGTTCATTTGAACATCTATTTGTAGATGCTGCAATGCCTCATAGGCAACGACAAATGAAAAATATTCACATAAGGATTTACTCCCCTTGACTATTAAAAGAAGAGTCAGGCCAGCACACCACATAAGATAGAATATCATACGGAAACCAAGCTGCATTAAAACACATGAAAACTATTTTTTTAAGTTTCAAAAAATTCTAAAATTAGTATATGTTAAGAAGGTGTTATTCTATTAACACGTGAAATTCCAAGTTCAAATAGGTATTGACATATTTTTTTTAATAATAAATAGTGCTGAACAGTAAATGCCATTATTCATTGTGGATTTATTTTTCATGTCTTTTGTAATAATGAATTTATGTTTGAACTTGAAATTTCACGCCCTCTTGGCATAACTTTTTAAAACTTCCGAACGTGGCATTTTTATCATTGCAACTTGGTTTCCGCTAAATATTCTCTCCTGGAAGTGGCGCGAGTAACAGTGAGACAGTGAGCCTCGTTTTCCTCGCCAGCCCGATCTATCTCCTCTTCTCCCACAGTCCACTCGCCTCTGCTTGTCCGCATGGCGGCGGCGCAAGGCGAGCGGCCGCTGTACAAGGACGCGTCGGCGCCGGTGGAGGCTCGGGTGCGCGACCTGCTGGGCCGCATGACGCTGCGGGAGAAGGCGGCCCAGATGGCCCAGATCGAGCGCACCGTGGTGTCGCCCCGCGCCCTCGCGGAGCTCGCCGCCGGCAGCGTCCTCAACGCCGGCGGCAGCGCGCCCCGCGACCGCGCCTCCCCGGCCGACTGGGCCCGCATGGTCGACGACATGCAGCGCCTCGCCCTCTCCTCCCGCCTCGCCGTCCCCATCCTCTACGGCACCGACGCCGTCCACGGCCACAACAACGTCTTCGGCGCCACCGTCTTCCCCCACAACGTCGGCCTCGGGGCCTCCAGGTACCCACCCACTCACCTCTCGCTGTACATGACGCCCGTTGACCACGCCGCCGCACTCGCCGCGCTCTGTTTTAGGCCTCCTTTGGATAAAAAAAAGGAGCTTACGAACCGCACCGCGTTGACTTCCTTCCTTCCAGGGATGCGGAGCTCGTGCGGAAGATCGGCGAGGCGACGGCGCTCGAGGTCCGCGCCACCGGCATCCACTGGGCCTTCGCACCCTGCGTCGCCGTGAGTAAAAATTCAAAACCAAGAAAGCATCCGAATCAACCGGTGGTGTCTGTTGGGGTTTCCTTCTGATGTGCGTTTGGTCTGGTGGGCGGTGTACAGGTCTGTAGGGATCCGAGGTGGGGGAGATGCTACGAGAGCTACAGCGAGGACCCGGAGATCGTGCGCTCGTTGACCACGATTGTCACCGGCCTGCAGGGCCAGCCACCGGCAGACCACCCTCACGGTTACCCGTTCCTCGCTTCGGTTAGGTAATTCCAGTGGTGAGATTTAGTAGTGTGATTTCCTTATATTGCCCGCAACCCGTTTATTGAAATGGGTCTGTGTGATTTGCAGGGACAATGTGCTTGCTTGTGCCAAGCATTTCGTAGGGGATGGTGGCACTGACAAGGGGGTCAATGAGGGGAACGCCATTTGCTCGACGGAGGATTTGGAGAGGATCCACACGAAACCATACCCTGATTGCATAGCTCAAGGGGTGGCGACAGTCATGGCATCCTACTCTCAGTGGAATGGGGAGCCGTTACATGCCAGCCGCCATTTGCTCACGGATGTTCTAAAGGGCAAGTTAGGCTTCGAGGTAGTAGAGCCTATGGTGTTTGATTGTTGTATTCATGCAAACCTCGGCTCTGAATAGTAAGAATGATTTTGTGAACATGACATCATGTGTTTCAGGGGTTTGTGGTGTCAGACTGGGAGGGTATTGACAGGCTTTGTGAGCCTCGAGGGTCTGATTATCGCTATTGCGTCGCGCAATCAGTTAATGCTGGGATGGATATGGTATTGGTTATCATGTGGTCATTTAAGATATATTCTCAAGCGACTCGTTCTTTTGTATTTTCTGATCAGTCTACAGATTATGATACCTCACAGATTTGAGAGATTCTTGGAAGATCTTGTGTTCTTGGTGGAGACAGGGGAGATACCAATGTCACGAATTGATGATGCTGTTGAGAGGATTCTAAGGGTTAAGTTCATATCTGGAGTGTTTGAGCATCCATTTTCAGATCCGTCTCTACTAGATGTAGTTGGCTGTAAGGTAGCATGCATGTTCGCGTACCTATGTTTTCGCTGTTACTGTGAAATTGTTAGATTTGTTCTTCTGCTTCTATCGTCTCACATATTGGTGACCATATACGATGTGCTAAATTGTTTACCTTTCAGGAGCATCGGCTGCTGGCACGTGAGGCTGTTCGAAAGTCTTTGGTACTTCTGAAAAATGGCAAGAAGCAGAATGAAACTTTCCTTCCATTGGCAAAAAATGCAAAAAGAATACTCGTTGCAGGGACACATGCTGACAATATTGGATATCAGTGCGGTGGGTGGACAATAGCTTGGCATGGAGACAGTGGAAAGATAACCCTTGGTAAGCACAAACTCAGCTTTGCAGGAATATGTCGGGATGATTTTATTTGTTTGAGGATCCACTTACCAATGCCTTGGTACTGAAGAAACTGCTGATCCTCAGAATTTCTATTTTTTTTTTTGTGTCCGCTCCTTGGAGATTCCAACCACTAAGTAGTTATGCCATATTTTTAACTGCCATGATGACTATAGATGTGAAATTATTGCTTCTAAGTTCAAATATAAGATGTTTGCAGTGGACTGTTCAAGTATTCCCTCCGTCCCAAAATAAGTGTCTCAACTTTGTACTAGCTTTAGTACAAAGTTGTTTTTATTTTGGGACGGAGGGAGTATTATATTATGGTTGTTTTTATTTTTAGACTATAAAGGCATTGCCTGGTTTGTACTGAAAGTCAAAAAATAAATAAAAGAGACACTTGGATACTAATTTACCATTTGAGAGCCAAGCAACTGCTTAGAGTTTCCACAGTGCAAGCTACCATGAACAGTTACTAGCCAATCATTACTGAACTAACCAATTCTGTGGAAAATTATGTTCAGCCACAATGGCTCCTTAACATGCGGATAGTACAATTTTTTTGAGCCATGCATCACTGCTTTTGATTAAATTTATTTATTCTATTTATATAAAAAAAGAGTTTTAGTTTCATTAGTACAAGCAGTATAAAATCTGCACCCTGGGCCATATTTTGTTAAGAAACATCTATTTATGCTATCTAAACCAACAGGTACAAGTATATTGGAGGCCATACAAGAATCCGTCAGTGTGGAAACTGAAGTTGTGTATGAAGAATGCCCAACAGAGGCTATTATTGAAAGCGGAGAATTTTCTTGTGCTATTGTTGCAGTTGGTGAGGTTCCTTATGCTGAAGGGTTGGGAGATAGAACTGGCCTTAGTATCCCATTTAATGGTTCAGACCTGATTACTCGTGTTGCTAGTAAAGTCCCTACTCTAGTGGTTGTTGTATCTGGAAGGCCTTTGGTCATTGAACCACGAGTTCTGGAGAAGATAGATGCTCTAGTTGCTGCCTGGCTACCTGGAAGTGAGGGCATGGGAATTACTGATTGCCTCTTTGGAGATCATGATTTCGTGGGTACATTGCCTGTATCGTGGTTTAGGTCTTCTGATCAACTGCCTATAAATGTTGGAGATGCTAACTATGATCCCTTATTCCCTTTTGGATATGGGTTGAAAATGTTCAGAAGTGATGAAGGTTTAGCATAACTTCATCATTGATCTGGTTATAAATTTGAATCATTACAATAATGTTACATATATGTTGTAAAAGAGAACAATGTCTTGCTGCAAATAATGGGTTGTGTAAAAGAGAATTAATGTCTTGTTGCAAATTATGGTACTGGGTTATGTAAAAGAGAATTTATGTCTTGTTGCAAATTATGGTGTATGTAAGGTGTACAAGCCCTAATTTCTTATATTCTTATATATGAGTTATTCCTTCAATTACCAAATTAAAATATTACTTGATTTTCCTTCGGTTTTGTCGAACCTATTTACTTGACTGATTGGTTTTGGTTTGCTGTTGCTATTTTTGCACCAAAGGAAGCTACACTAGGATGATCAGAAATAATTTTCATTCTGAATGTTGCTGAGCATTTAGCTGCAAAAGAAAATTGGTCGATTCTTGTCACTTACTGTGTCAGTATATCGTCGTAGGAAAGTTCAGCGTGATATTTGGAGACTGGACTGCTGATGTTGTCCATAGAATAATCAGAAACAACTGTCAGTCTGAATGTTTTTACAGCTCTTAGCTGAACCCATTTTCAGACAACCTTTTCTTTTAATGGTAAAGGATGCAAGTGCAGCAAGATTGGCCCATATTCCCATAGGCCATACAGCACAATTCACCGAAAATGAGTGGTTCAGAGAAATTAAGATGCCTTCAGCCTTTGACAATTTTTTATTTATGACGATGATTGAGGAGGGCATATTGGTGTATTGCAACTAGGTGTTTTGTAATGTATTTAAATATCCAGGTTCTTGCCATGATGCTGGTGGCCGTCTTGTGAATTTATCACAAGTGTTGACGAACTGGTAAGCTGGTGTCCAAGATGTAACAGTAGGTAACATTTCTCAACAATAGGCGTGGGAGAGGCAAAAGGTATGATTTAAGGTATAAGGATCAGAGGATGCATGCTAAATTACACTTCATCCGTCTCCTAAAAGAAGGCCTATAAATTTTATCTCAAGCCATGATGCAAAGTTTGACCGAGTTTATTGGAAAAACTATCAACAACCACAATACTAAATAGATATAATATAAACATATATTTTGTTGTGTAGTTAGTGACACTAATTTTTGTATTGTACTGTTGATAGTTTTTTTCTACAACATTGGTCAAACATTTCACAGTTTGATTTTTGAGGTAAAACTTATATGTCTTGTTTTCGGTGACGGAGGGAGTGCGGATCAAGGCCAACCAGTGCTGCTATATAACGCATAGAGCGTCTAATAACAAGCGTGCCTGCAGGGCTACATGGCCGAGCTCATTGAAGCTTATCAAAGTAGTAAGGTTTTTCTTCTGCATAAAAGCTTATGAAAAATATTCTAAATATTTGCGTGTTATAAAAATATTCGCATATATTCAGAAAGGGTTCACAAATTTCAAAAAAAGTATTTACAAAAATATTAATGATACTTATTATTATTTCATGTGTCTAAATTTTATTTATTTATATTTAAAATATTTATGTAAGTAAAAAATATTCATGTATTCCAATAAGAGTTAAAATAAAAATATTATGTTTTTTAAATGGTCGTGTGATTTAAAAACAATTTATGCATTTAAAAAATCATGAATATTTCAGAACTTGTATTCATACTTACAAAATGTTCTTGTAATTTTAAATCTGTTTACTTATTTAAAATGTTTACATATTTTTTAAAAAGTATTTAAACCTTCTTAAAATTTGTTTGTGTAATTTTAAAAATTATTTACATAATTGTTTTGAGGGCGATTCGTTATTATTGCTCGCACCCCGCATTGCCTACTAGTACATCCCATGCGGGACCTTTGTGGGAGCTTCATTGTTATTGCTTGCACTGAGGACATATAGCAATGGTGGACCGAATTATGTGCCTAGGGCGCAAAGTAGTGGACGACAAGCTCACCCATTTTGTTATCTTGGGCTTGTAGAATTACCTTTTCACTTTTTTTATTGCTTGGTATGGTACAAGTTGTAGATTTTTTTTCTCTTATTGTATTCCTACATCTGTGGGCATTCTTGTTATAATGTCACTATTCTTTTGTCTATGGTGTTTCGGTTGGTGATAAGAACAAGGTTATCTTGATCTTTTGATGAGTGGAACTTGTTTGATTTGGGTGGAAATCAACCTTAACCGAATTATACACCAAACACTAGATGGTGCGCCTTAGCAATCCCTTGACCAATCTTCTCAAAGTTACCGATGACGCTGGAAGCACGGTTAACCTGACCACGAAGGTCTAATCCATAGGTGCAACTGAGAATAAGTAAGAATTAATAATAACAATCTAAGTATTGCGCTAGCGGTCGTTGGACACTTGAGTTTACATGAAGTTGTAATAATGGATAAATTTTAACTAAACAAAAATGGGTCTAAACGATGCCCTAGGGGTGTTATTTATCAGGGACAGAGCCAGCTCGCGCATGGAGTGGGAGGGTCCACCCTAAGTCTGTTTTCTCCAGTAATACAATCTCTAAAAAGTGCATATTGTCTTGCATTACAAATTGACATGAGATCGGCTGAAAAGTGAGATGCGCATCACATATAGATGGCTATGGATGAAAATGTTAAGCGTTATTTTGTATATTTTGTCCATGACTTCATGGGTCATTACAGCGGTCTCAAAGTCCTAAAATCACCACTTGAAATACCATATTAATTCATCATATGCCTGCTTGTCCATGCTCCAATGCTTGTCTGCCTCATCAATGCTAGGTACTTCATTCATTCATAATACAAAAATATTTTATTTAGGTAAGATCACATTCTTATGAGTTCTAAAGAAAGTTCATGTAAGAGAAAGTATGTGATGTTTTAGTCGAGTGCGCAAAATTGTTACAGATGTTCTTTATTCTTAAGTTCTGGTAGAAATCCCGTTAGGCCTCCAAGCGCAAGGGTTTGTAGCAAGAAGCAAGTTTCTCTCAATTAAGAATCAAGGTATCAATACACTGAGTTCTCTAATGAGTCAATGATCATCCATGTACTCAGTTAAGAAACTTTTTCACTTGGTCCCCAACACATCTAGTGAGGTTTTCAATCTCACTCGCTTTGTTAGTTACAAGGATTAACGTATTGAGTGCTTGGAAATTATTTCTGTATCTGAAGGAATTAAAATGCAGAAATGGAAAGAAAGCAAATGAGATTGTATTTATGAGGAATGAAAGACCGGGATCCGTAACTTCACTAGTGACATCACTCCAAAAGCAACATAGGTGTGGTGAACAAATTATGGTCGTGTACCGATTAAATTATAGTATTTCCGAGTATCATATTGTATATAGGAACTACATACTTATATCTATGGCTTGTTATCCAGTTGCATCTAGAGCTAATACTCCACTTCAGGACCGCTATCCAACATGCATCTCAAAGTATTAAGTAAAAACATGGCTTTGCATTAAGCAAGATAACATAATGTTGATGGTGTATTCTCTTCACATGTAGTTCATCACAGAGGCAACTAGACAAATATATTTTTATCCTTAGTGGCAATAACACAATACAACTCTTTTTCCTTTATTGTCACACGGCTAGATTACTTGCACAGTTAAACCAACCAACATACACTAATCCCTCTTTGAGATCATTCATCTAAATAAGGGCAATGCAATATTAAGACATAGGAGAGCGTGTATGTTTATAAATCATGAAGCAAAGAACTCAAAGAAACCAAATAGAAATCCATATATAAGTTTATAATAATGTGAGAATTCATCACACCACAACAAACACACCAGGAATCATGTATATCAACTCATGTGATCTTTGTATTGAGGAACAAGGGAGAGAAGAGGCCATATAGGAATAGACTTGCTCTATGTCACTATAAATCAATGCATAAAGCGAATGCTCCTCTTGCCAAAGGTTAATAAAGAACGCCAATATTATATTTGGAACTTAACTTTGACTATTGTATACGTCTCACTGTCTAATAACATCTTATCATAAACCAACCCAACGTCAACCAAGTAAAATAACTACATGGGCTTTTGCTTTATCCATGCACCTCCCTTGTACAACACTTAAGCATAAGTATATAGCTTATCACTTATGGGAAAAGGATAACAATGATGAGGGTTCATGAGAGGTCAGAAATAGGATGGTCTTGCATCAACACAGTTGGATCATTATGCAATATTGAGGCCTTACAATTGATATTAAAGCAAGGAATAGTGATTTCCAGTAGAGCTATGAATGTATGGAAGCTCTCATATGGACTAGTGGGCAGGGGCAGGCCCTGGATTTTAAGAGTGTGTATTCAAAATCCTAAAAGCTTTTTGATAGCCTCTTGTTTTTTGGTATGCATAAATGACTATAGCACCATTTTATACGAATTGTAAAATATATAAAAGATAAAACATGGATTTAGGAATAGTATCATAGATTCATATAATTTTACACATGGGCCAGGCCCAACATACACAACTCTCCCTTGGAGACCATTCATCTAAACATGATAGTGCAAGACTAAAAGATCATAGAGCATGCAGGTATGTAAATCATGCAACAAAGAACTCAAACAAACCAAATAGAAATCTTTATATAATCTAATATTAAAGTGGGAATTCACCACACCACAACAAACACACCGAGAATTCATCACATGGATGACAATCATTTAGGATAGCTCATGTAATCTTTGTACTAAGGAACAAGGGAGAGAAGATGCCACATAGCTACTATTATGGAGCCATAGTCCAAGGAGGACTACACACACCATCGGAGCAACTAAGTTAACGTAGATGGTTCCGGCAACAATTTCTGCCTTCGGCGGAGTAACGAAAAAGGACTCAACAATTTCCACCTCCAACAGAGTACTTGAAGAAAACTCCGGATTGGATCACCACTAAGGTGCTCCTATGGCCCATGGTGACCTCCTGGTGCTGTCCAACAAAGACGTGCTTTGATTACATTCTTTTGGTCCCCAAATTATTATTTTCAATTTCAGAACACAAGCCTAAACAACAACTTGCAGTGGGCACTAGATTAAGTTTAGTCCAATACAAATGTATAAAAAGGTGCCAAAACTATGTAAAAATGATATAAAAGTTGCGTAAATATGAAAAAGTATATATAGTAGAGACGTATCTAAGCTCTACTCATTTGTCTGTGTCTTTCTCTTACATGAGCTGGTGTATGTATCTCTCTTTTTTGCAGATTGGTGTGTGTGTCTCGATTGTGGGTGGTTTTCTCGTTCTTAATTTATTTTTTCATTTCTAGGTTTATTTCTTTAACATTATTTTTATTATTGTCACCTTTTTAATTTTTCTTTTACTTTAGTTCATTTACAAAATCTTTAATTTAGCTTTTTTCTGTCCATGATTTTTCCAATTGTATATTGAAACATATTCATAGGTGCATTAATAATTTTGAGCCTACAAACATTTTTAAGAAAATACAACAACTTTTTAAATATGTGAACACTTTTACGTAAGTAATGAACATTTTCTAAACACATGAGGAATAATTTTTAAGAGACAAGCTCAAATATTTGTTGAACATCCTTTTCAATACGTGATGAATATTTTTAAAATACTAATGGTCATTTTTTAAAATAAGCAATGATTTTTATGGATAAGCCAACTATATATTTCAAATGCATGATGCATATTTTCTAATGCACACGAATATTTTCTCGAATACATGATGAACATTTTTTAATATCAGATAACCGTTTTTAATGCACAATGACTATTTAATATAAAGAAATGCACACATTTTTTCAATCTTCGTGGTATAATTTTCTTCATTAAAACCAACTGAATTTTCCTAATACGATTATTTATTAAACAAAATAAAAGAATTCTCATAAATGGTCCATCGATGGGTAGCTCAGTTGTCCCGACTTCAGATGAAGCCAGAAATAACCAATAAAAATGCCACAATGGACTAGCCCACAACGTGTTGGGTGTGCAATTACCTAATTATTCAATGTGCTTGGAGCCGAGAGAATCCAATAGATTTTTTAAACTAAAATTCCTTTCTTTGTGATAAACACACAAAGTTGTCCTTAGGCGATTTTTTGAAATATAACCAATTTTTAAAATTGAACAATTTTTTAAATGCATTGACACTTTTTCAAATATGCAATGAAGTTAAGTTCTGAAACATTTTAGAATCCATGTTTCTAAATAAAACAATCATGATTAAAAAACAAACTTTTAATCCAATAAATGGTTAAAAGTTTCGAACACTTTTAAACTTGTAAAAATTCTTAAAACCCATCAATATTGTTAAATTGCAATCATTTTTTAAGAATCGTGAACATCTTCATGAGTTTATAAATTACTGACTTTTTTTCAAATACACAAACGGAAAATCGGTAATATAAAAACTAAAATGGATATGGATAATAATAATAATAATAATAATAATAATAATAATAATAATAATAATAATAATAATAATAATAATAATAATAATAATAATAATAAAGCACAACCCTAACAAGAAACCCCAACATAACCAACAAAACTGAAAGAGGAGAGAAAAATTGGCAACAGAAAACACAAAGTTAGGCCTAGCCCATGTGTATGCATGTGCAGTTTCCTTGACAAAATGTGAACATGTTTTCAGTTCACAAAAAATAGAATTTTAATGAATGTAGTAAGGAATGATTTATTTTAAGAATAAAATGAAATCTTTCAGAAACTTTGTGAATGTTTTTCAAATTTCATGAATATTTAGAAAAAAAATGATTTTACTTAAATATCTTGAATATTTCTAAAACATTGACGACATTTTAAAAACAATGGAAGAAGTAACAAAAAACAAAAGATAAAAAAGCAGATAATCAACAACGAGAAAACCAGATTAGAAGCGAATAGAGATGATAGCAATGGGAAATTAGCTGGAGGGCCGACACATGGCATGGGGAGAGCAACTAGTTGACGAGCGCTCCTTCGGAAGCCTCACAACGATCACTTGGGCGTGGGCTGAGTGGCGCACTCTCAGCCATCACCACGTGTCGCGCTCTGGACACTCCCTCTGGATTTTCTTTAATTTTTCCACGCGCATTTTCGGCTTTTGAAATGGATTTTTTTTCCTTTTTTTGACTTTTTGGTTTCCATGGGTCTTCCAGCTTTTGGACCAATAGAAATGTTGATTTTTTGGTGAGGAAAAACATATTTTTTCTTCCGCGAGAGACATGGTTTTGTGTCGACGTGAGGAACAACCATGCCTCTCGAAAACGAAAAAATAAGTTTTTTATTTCTTTTTCTTCCAGGAGAGGCATGGTTTTGCTTCCGAAAGAGGCATGGCCGTGCCACTCAAAAACGGCAAAAATATGTTTTCTATTTCTTTTTCCTTGCGTGAGAGGCACGACCATGCCTCTCGGAAATGAAAAAAATGTGTTTTTTGTTTATTCCCTTCCGTGAGAGGCACGGCCGTGCCTCTCGAAAACGGAAAAAAAACACATTTTTCTTTTTTTCCTTCCGCGAGGCATGCTTTTGCTTCTTTGAGAGGCACTGCCGTGCCTCTTTTGAAAAGGAAAAAAGTGCTTTCGATTTGGTTTTTTCGTAAAAAAATATTTGTTAAAACCTATCAACATTGTATCTAGTTTTGAAGATCTCGACGCGAGAAATCCAATCGTGAAAACGGTTCGAAATTTGGAAGCATGATTTAAGAGATAAAACGTTTTGAATCAACGGATGTACGAAAAAAAGGAGAACTCCCAGGTTGCGACAAGTGGCGCGCTTATAGTGCGCCACATGTCGCAACCTGAGGAGGTGGGAGTGATCTTTGAAAAAAGTACTCCTTAATTAGTGATTTCGTGGAGTGGGAGTGGCACCTTGTGCAAAATCCTGACAAATTGGCACATGAAGTGGGGCACGGCTATATCTTGCCCTTAGCATCTCCTAGCAACTGATGATGGGCCGGCCCAAAGCCAATGAGGCCGAGTTATGCAGACATCACTTTTCTTTTTTCATTTTACCTTTTGTTTTTTCTTCAACATTTTTTCTTTATTTTCTACTATTGTTTATATTCCAATACATAAATTTTGAAAAATATTAATCATGCATTTGCAGAAGTTAACCATGTACAGAAAAGTGTTTCTGATGTGTACAAAATAGTATAAATGTTAATCATGTGTATGAGAAATGTTTGTGGAATTTAAAAAAACTCATGCGTTTAAAAAATGTATGTTATGTTGAGTATACCATAAAGCAAATGTTCACATTATTCAAAACATATTTTGTACAATGAAGAAAATCACGTTGCATTTAAAAGAATGTTCACAAGTTTTAAAACTGTGTTCCTAAAATTTTCAAAAATGTGTATATAATGCAAAAAAATGCTTGTGTAACGAAAAAAAGAAATGTTTCATACCAATAGAAAAATGTATGTGACATTTTAAAGAAATATTCCAGAGTTTTCAAAAAATTATTAGGGACACTTTAATAGATATTTATACATTGTAGAAAAACGTCTCTGTTGGCTATGTTCGTTTACATTAAAAATGTATGTGGCATTTCAAAGAAATATCCACTTCTTTTCATAAATATGTATGGCAACCTTTTAATAGTATTTGTACAATATAAACAAATTTTGCGTATTTAAAAAAAATTGCCATGAGAAAAATGTGCAATGTGTATTTGGAAAATGTTATGGTGTACTCAAAAAAAGTGTTCAAAACACGTGTTTAAAAAAATGTACATCAGATATTTGGAAAATGTCTAATGTGTATCAGAAAATGATTCATGTGTGCGATAAAAATGTACATTATGTAATGAGAAAAAATAAATATGACTTGAAAAATTAAAACGATAAAGATTGACAAAGTAATGAAAAGAAAACCAAAAAAACAAAGAAAACCGAAGTTCAAAGAAGAAAGAAAAAAACTCCAAAGGAAACATGTGAGAAAACAAGGAAAACCATAATATTAGGAATAAAAAAGGAAACCAAAGAAAACGGATGAAAATGCAAAACTAAAAGGATAAAACAAAATAGAGTGGAGCGTACCTGCATCGACACGAACGACAGTGAGCGACCTGCAGTAAGGGGCTCACCCGATAGTCGCCCCACTCGTAGGCGATTCCTAATAGGAATCCGTGTAGGCGAGGCATAGATCTCGCGCTGTGAGTGTCTCAAAGTCATGTTATTAAAGTACATATCGGCTCACAAACCTTGCAACAATTGTGGGCTCCTAGGCTACAGATATGGGCTTGTTGTGAAGTCTATTTTGGGCTCGATGAAACTCATAACTTGTCCCTAAGAAAGAAATAGGGGAGCTCCTGTTCCTCGCCTTAAGCACCCGTTGCTAGCCCTCACGCTCCCCGCTTGTGGGCCAGCCCAAGAAGAAGGCAAGCGCTCGACTGGGTTCCCTGGTCGCTCTATTGCGTTTAACTGGTCGCGTTTGACTAGTTGACCGGTCAACAATTGATATTTGAAATAAATTTCACTAAATAAAAAAATGATTTCAAAAAATCATGGACTTTGAAAAAAATCACAAACTTTTAAAAGTCCACGAATTTAAAAAAAATGTTCAGCAAATTTGAAAAGAAATATCACAAATTTTAAAAACTCTTCAATTTCAAACAAAGTTGATCAAACTTAAAAAAAGTTCATTCATTTTGAGAACAACGTTCAGTAAAATTTTAATGAATTATGAAAAAATAAAAAGTAAAGGAAAAAAGGATATGAGTAGTCACAACAAGTGAGTTTTCCTGGGTTGTTAGTGCAGTTTAGACAGAAAGAGAAGGTCACGAGTTTGAATCGCCTTACTTTTGGAGGGGAGCAGAAAAAAGAAATGACGAGAATATAGTGGTCATGTACAAATTGTACTAGTAGAAGAAATGATGAGAAAATGGGCTGGCCCAGCACCGGGGGGGGGGGGGGGGGGGGGGGGGGGAGGGTCCGCCGGTTTGCAAGAAGTGAAGTAGTAAGGTGGCATACAGGAAATACTGGAGGACAGCAGAAAAATGAATAGAAAAACACGGGAAAAATGGGCCGGCCCACCGCAGAGAGGGGGGGGGGGGGTCTGCCGGTTTGCGAGAAGTAAAATAATAAGGCACCATATAGGAAATGCTGGACGGCAACAGTAAAAAGAAAAAAAAATAGCCCGTCCTTTGTTTTAAAGTCCATTTTAGCTCGATAAAACTCATACTTGTCCAGAAAAAAATGATAGAAATAGCCCTTTTTCCTGAGACGGTCTATCACATCCATTTCTTCTACTCCAATAGGTAGCAGCATTATTATAGAATGGCCACATCTGCAATTTCACCATAACCGGCGACAGATGCTCTGCATCCAACCGCATCAACTGTCGCCGATGCCAACCACCGCACGCGAGATTCCCCCAGTTTTGTTCCTTCTCCCAAGATGTCACATTTTCCCTCCTCCTCGCAAAGCCACTTTTCCGGAATAATAAAGAATATAATAAAAATATAAAAATAAAAAGAGGGGGAATCTTCCCTTCCCTCCTGCCGAGTCCGTCCCTTGTCAGCATCGGGTGTACTTTCTCCCCTGTGTGGCAATCGAGCCTGCATGCTTCCAAAACGCCGGTTCGGTTGTACGTGAGGTCATGTGATGGAGGCATCAGAACCCACAATTCAGGACTAGTTTATCTGCTTGCCGCCATGGCATCCCTTGGTTGCCCCCAAGAGCAAACCCGTTGCCGTTGGATCCATGCCAAAAGGAGGCGAGCAAAGAGGCTCCCGTGCTGCGCAAGTTTGGATCACTCCTCGCAAGCTCGCGCCTGAACGCTTATAAATAGACCCAATAATTGTACCTGCGCTGCCATTTCGCAGCTCAGCGGAATCAAGCGGGCAACTCCAAATTGGCCACAATATTGTACTATTGTATTTGTACCACTACTCCATACGGGCCATCTTGACAACAATGACAAGTGACAGGACTAGGGTCTACTTGTAGCGTGAGGACATAATAAGGGCTCCGGCGCTACCCCTATTTTCTACGGGTATGGGCCTTGATTGGTCAAAAGAGTTCCCTTTTCTCTTGGGCATCGCTCTGTGGTCACGTAGAAATTGCTCAGTAGCTTGGGATAAAATACGAGTGCGGATCGCGAGGTGCCATGCCGCCGTCATGGGCGTGCGATTGGGCGGAGGGGCGATTGTTTAGGCCGTGGGAGTACGTTTCCCGGAGAAGTGTATGCAGATCCCATTGGACTGTTGACGAGTACGGTGTTTACGTGTCTCCCGTTGGTTTGGTAGCTCTACTCGCATCAGTTGTTAATCAAACGGTTTGGTTTGGCACTAATGATTGGTGCCACCGGCTCTTGGTTGTGCGCCGGCCTTGCCATTGGCTGGCAACACAAGTACGAGGAGTAGTAGATCGCAAGCCGTACCGGTTAGATTAGGCCCAAAGTGCCCGTCATTTGGATCCTGGATCCTCTACGCCGCCCGTACTCATTACTCTCCAGACAATGAGCTTGAGGGTGAGGGGCATAGGCAGATAGACGTCGATAGACTCTGTGAGTAACTTGGAGCTGAAGTTTACCATAAAAAAAATAAACTTGTAGCTGAAGGTCATTGGGCATCACTGCAAGTGCAGTTGTGCTCTTTGGCCTGGCCGCCGCAGCAAATCCGGGGCAACTTTGACACTTTGAGCAAGAACCGATCTGAAAGGTACGCGAGTTCGTCCTCCGGCTGCGGGTCGCCCGCTTTATCCCCACTCGACACAGCATACCCGCTCCGGACGAGACAACCAGGATTCCTGCACCTGCCTCCCCCCACACGTACGTACTCCTACGTGCGAGCATGTGAAAGAAATCACCACATGCAGGACGCCGGATGGATGGATGGAGGTGAAGTTCTCCCGGTGAACCTTCGTCTCCGACGGGCGACGCTCCACCGCTCCTTTTCTCCGGTAACATCAGGCGAAAGTGCGCCCCCCACGGCGCTCTCATTAAAAAACAGTCTGTCGAACCATACAGAGGAGCATGGCAGGCCGAACTACACATACGTACTACTCCTGCTAGTTAGATTCTCGCGGCGGTGCCGGTGTAGCCGCCTGTTGCAACACATGGCCTCGGTACATGTTCTTGGCCGCGACGGGGACAGCCAGTCAGTAACAACACGGCTGCAGAGAGGGAATCGTCTTTTGAAGCATCATTATGTTGATAGAACCGTATATAAAATTCCTCAAGCTGCCGGTAACTAATTAAGCGGCGTGCACAACACGTAGCACGTACTGCACGTATATAGAGTACAATCCACCGGAGCTAGCAGACGGCGGAGGTGGGGGGTGGTAGTTGGTCACGTCGTACGGGACCGCAGCGTGGGGACGTGACAGCGAGGGATCCAATTCCCTCGCCTCACCTCACCGTTCCGTCACCCATCGGCACGCCGGATGCATCCACCGCAAGAACCTCCACCAGAGACACTCCAAACAAGGCACCATCAGCGCGTGATGAGTAGAACAACCGTACTTGTACTAAGAGCATCTCCAGCTGATCCCGCAACCCTGCGTCTCGGAAAAATCGTTTATGGGAAGAACAAACGTATTAAGGTAATTTTTTGTGTTTTGACCCTTTTTTAATATCTATTTAAGATCTGACCCTTTTGCTACCGCCGAGGTCCATGACGGTAACTGCCTACCGCCAAGGTCCCTGACGGTAGGGTTGCATGTCTACCACAAAATTTTGCTAAGTATTGAACACAGTGCGTGCCCGTGTCTACAGTCGAGTACCTTGGCGGTAGGGTTGTACATACTACCGCCATTCTGTTTGGCGATAGGGATGTTTCCTACCGTCAAGGTCCCTGGTGGTAGGCTGTTACACCCTACCGCCATGGACCCTGTCGGTAGCAAAAGGGTCAGATCTCGATTGTTTTTTAAACCAGGATTAGATCTCCAATAGATATCAGAAAAAGGTCAAAACACAAAATACTAAGAGCATCTCTAGGAGATCCTGCAATCCTGCGTCCCGAAAAAATCGTTTACGGTATTCTGTAAACGTTTTCTGCAGGACGCCAGACGCACAACAAGAACATATTCTGTAAATTTAAACATACTAGTACGCGCTAAAACATCTCGCAGAAGTTCATCACAAACATAATATAGCACGAGGGAGTTTCAATACAAACCGAAATTAAACACGCTAGCATAGATCTACCCGGCATTGGAGCCATCCTCGTGTGGCGGCGGATCGTTGCAATGGAGGGTATGGTAGATCAGGGTGCTGGAGAGCATCTGCTGGAGTTGGTACACCTCTCGGACCTCCGGCAGGCGCGCGCCCGCAGCTGCATCGCCGGCTGCGGCGGCCTCCGTCGCCTGCCACTAGGCAGTCTCGGCCGCCCGGAGCCACTGGAGGGACGAGTCGAAGAGCCTCCCGAGACGCCGGAAACTCGCCCACGCCCGCGAGCCGATGCTGCAGGACGTCGCGCCGTGGGTGCGCGTCACCTTCCTTTGTTTGTCTGACACGGGAGGGCGGAAGGAGGAGTTGTCGTTGTTGCGCCGCTTGCGGCCGACGAACCCGCCGCGTCCGAGCTTCCGGTGCCACCTGAACCCGTCGCGACTGAAACCCCAGCCGCCGCCACGCCCAAAACCCACGGACGACATCTTCGGCAAGATTCGGCGGAGAAATGCGGAGGAATAGGTGGCCGGAGGAGGAAGGATTTGACGTCGGAAGGAGGAGCTACGCGGCAGAGGAGGATGAGGATTTGTGACGGGAACCCTAAAAATCGTTGGCGCCTGCATATATTGAGCAAATGGGGGCAGTTTACGGGCCTTCTCTAAAAAAATTACAGGTCAAACCATTTTTAGTGGATATGATTGGGCCGGTTTTTTGACCCACCCCACAAACCGCCTCACAAAATGCAATTCACCGGACTTTTAAGATATCTGCTAGAGATGCTCTAATTCACCACCACCCCGGCCTACGTGAGTACGGAGTAGTCCTGCGTGCTACGGTACACACCAGGCCATGGTCGTTGGTTGTTAATTGCTATATTTTAATCTGCTCTGGTAGTTAATTTCTGCCTGTCTTTGGATCGATGCAGGCAGCTTTGGTCCGAGCATGACAAGGGTCGGCGGAAGAATATGCATGGCGAGTGGACACCTCGAAACGAGGGCGGTGGAAAGGAGGGGGAGGAGGAATACATGTCGAGGAGTATGCGCATGCGGCATGCCACCGCTGAAAGGCACCGCCGGCGGCACCGGGCTTTCGGCCTCGACTGGACAGCGCGCGGAAGAAACAAGCATTCGAGCGACCGTCCTCACACGGAGCGTTCCCGTAAATCACTCCGGTGAGATTTGACGTGTTGTAGCAGAACGATTTGCCAGGCTAACAGTAAATAATTGTCATGATACAACAGAGAAAGTGTCATGTGTTTCAAAAGAATTTATATGCTGCAGTAGAAAGAAGTGCACGCGTTTCAAAGACCCACATGTTCAGGAATTAACATTCTACAGCATGTCGAATTGTCATGATACGTAGAGTAGTTGCATATGCATTCAGTAGTTACCATGCTATACTCTCTCCATTCCACAATGTAGTGCTTCCTCTATCCACGTACTTCAACTTTGACCGTAAATTTAACTACCAAGACCGATTGCGGCGGGAGCAAAAATTATATCAGTGAATTCGTATTCGAAAGAAGTTTTCAATTATATAATTTTTTCTCCCGCCGCAGTTGGTCTCATTGGTTAAATTTATGGTCAAAGTTGAACCTCGAAAAGCGCGGACGCACTATATTTTGAAATGGAGGAAGTATCAAAAGAGTTGTCATGCTCCATACGGGGTCATTCAATGAAAGGCCATATGCAACGGTAAATTTAACAAATTTGGTCCGTGGACGGAATCAAATCACAGAATAAACTGCCTGTGAAACTATTTCACGCGACTGACCTTTTTGTGTGACGCCTGACATGAAGGCGTCACACTACACTGTGCAACGCCTCACAGATAGGCGCTACACGCCTGGCCAGCGTTGCACCTCAGACTGCCTAAAAATTGCTAAGTCATTCTGCAGAGCCTAAGAGCTAGGCGCTGCCCTGTATAGTGTGGCGCCTAATTCTCACGCGCTGCACTGTATAGTGTGACGCTTAACTCTCAGGCGCTGCAATAGTGGTTGCACTATAAAATAAAGCAACCACTAGTGCAACGCCTAGAAGCTAGTACTGTGGCGCCTAGCTCTCAGGCGCTGCACACAGACTTAGTAATTTTCGAATCACATGGGTGCGACGCTGGCCAGGCGTATAGCGCCTATCTGTGAGGTGTTGCACAGTGTAGTGTGGCGCCTTCGTGTCGGACGTCACACAAAGAGTCAGCCACGTGAAATAGTTTCACAGGCAGTTTATTCTGTGATTTGATTTTATCTATAGGTCAAATTTATCAATTTTGTCGTATGCAACGAATAATTGTGAGGGTGTATGGGAAGCGAACAGCGTGCTCCATAAAAATTACTACCACATATCACTGTGCTAAGATTCATGCGTGGAATCTAATACACCAAAAAGCGTTCTGAAAAACCTCGGTTTTATACCATTTCCATAAAATAAAGAAAAGCGGGCGTAACGTCGAAAAGTACTCCCGTGGTCCAGCTGAGTAGCTAGGTGCCTAGCTCATGCACGGATTCCAATTCACTCTACTACAGCATTGCACGGTCTTCACGCATCGTACATGGGTAGAATATACAGAGAATTCGCGGTGTTTTATCTTGGGTAGCTCCAATTGGGTGGTGCTTACTAGTAGTATTCTCCTTCGTTTTCTCTCTTTTTGTTCCAGCATCACGTAACTACAGTGCGTGCACCGCAAGGATTCGGTTGAAAAGGCCTCCCCACGTAAGATGCCTGCCCCTTTGGTGTTTTAAGCATCTGGCTAGAGAGAGAGAGAGAGATGTCCTATTTTTTAAAAATTGAACTTTGGACTACTTTAAAAATTATAGGGAAAATAAAGACAAATGTCATCTGCAAAAAAGGCAACGTGAACTAATATATTTCTTGGTAGAACATAACCGGTTGTCTTGATTGATGACCATTTTGACTCCTACAATATACTCACTCCCTTCACAAATATAAGATGTTTAAAAAAATATGAATTAGATGTATATAGGCATGTTTTAGTGTGTTTGTCTACTTTTTCTTGGTGCGTACATAGTCTACATTAAAATATTCAAAATACTTATATTTGTGAACTGAGGGAGTAGCATTTTTTTCATCCATGAATTGTTTCGCATTTTGTTAGCTTCCACCCGTAGCCATAATCCACAGACTTATGGTGGTTGCTCATCTTTGAAGCTCGAGAAAGAAAGGTCGATATGGATGGTGAATGCCGGGACAACGGGATACTATTATATGGCAACCAGGAAAAAAAACTAGCAAAACTATTACATTTTGTGCACATCGCAAGCATGACCATACTTTTATATGAAATTATGCACATTCTAAATCTTTGAAATGTTGTACAACTATTTTGTTGTTGTCCCCTCTTTTTTGTAGCAAAACTCACGGTATATCAAGATCGTGCCAAATTAAGAACACGAGAGAGATCAAACACATAGCTACTGGTATATACCCTCAGCCTCGAGGGTGAACTACTCCCTCCTCGTCATGGAGAGCGCCGGGATGATGAAGATGGCCACCGGTGATGATTCCCCCCTCCAGCAGAGTGCCGGAATAGGGTTCCGATTGGTTTTTGGTGGCTACAGAGGCTTGCGGCGGCGGAACTCCCGGTCTAGATTTCTTTTCGGGGGTTTCTATATTTGCAGGAATTGTCGCCGTCGGTCTCACGTCAGGGGGGTCTCCGAGTCATCCACGAGGCAGGAAGGAGCGCCCTCGACCTTCATGGATGGATCGGGACTCTTCTGGCCCAACTATTTTACTTCGGGAGCTTCTTTTGGTCCATAAAAATCATCAAAAATTGGCACATCAATTGGACTCCGTTTGGTATCCCTTTTCTGTAAAACTCCAAAATAAGAAAAAAAACAGAAATTGGCACTGGGCTCTAAGTTAATAGGTTAGTCCCAAAAATCATATAAAATAGCATATAAATGCATATAAAACATCCAAGATGGATAATATAATAGCATGGAACAATCGAAAATTATAGATACGTTGGAGACGTATCATTGCATCGTCGTGTCAAGTTGCTGGTCTTAGCGTCTAGCCCTTTAGAGTTTCGAGTTCTGTTCACAGGTTGTCACGTCATCGCCGCACCATCTTTATCATCGATGCCATATACCACCATCGTCATCACCGCTGCCATATACCACCATCGTCATCACCGCTGTCACATACCGCCATCGTCGTCACCGCTGGCATATAACATATCCATCGCCATTACGCTAATCCGAGGCCACATACATCACAGATTCGCCAGCAGTACGTGTTCCAACGTCCTACATATATCCGCCACCAGTCTGAGTTTCGACCAGATTCATCTCCGCCATCAGTCCTAGTCCGAGTCCAGTATTTGTTTCTTTGTTTTCAATTTCCAGATCACGCCATACTTCGAGTCGTGACAGGGTAGGACTCCCCAATTTCCTTGCCACCCGCAGTAGAAAAATAGTTCCACTTTAAAAAAAATTAAGTCTAAAAAATTCTGGCTAGGCAGTTTTAGAGCATTTGTAGACTTTTTCAAAAAAAATGTTGCGGAGCAAAAAAAAGAGAGGAAAAAAGTGCAAAAAAAGAAAAAAAAAATCAAAGAGTGCTCCTCTTTTTTTACGTGCCGCACCGTGATTTTGTTCGTGTTCTAGGCTCGCGTCTCTAGTATGGTCTAGCCTAGGACCAGCACAACACCGTCGTTGAGCGTTTATTGAACTTTGCATCTTTGAATTTTTTATTGCTGGCCCTTTTTGCTACCATATTATAAGCCTTACTAGCTCCACATACATCTATGTCGTGCGTTTGACTCTCCCTAGTAATTGATCTATCCAAGCTTTGTGAGTTTTGTTGGGGGAACGCAGTAATATCAAAAAAAAATCTTACGCACACGCAAGATCCATCTAGGTGATGCATAGCAACGAGAGGGAAGAGTGTTGTCCACGTACCCTCGTAGACCATAAGCGGAAGCGTTATAACAACGCGGTTGATGTAGTCGTACGTCTTCATGATCCGACCGATCCTAGCACCGAAGGTACGGCACCTCCGCGATCTGCACACGTTCAGCTCGGTGACGTCCCACGAACTCTAGATCCAGCTGAGATCGAGGAAGAGTTTCGTCAGCACGACGGCATGATGACGTTGATGATGAAGTTACCAACGCAGGGCTTCGCATAAGCTCTACAACAATATGACCGAGGTGGAAATCTATGGAGGGGGGTACCGCACACGGCTAAACAATCAACTTGTGTGTCTATGGGGTGTCCCTCTCCCCCGTATATAAAGGAGGGGGGGAGGCCGGCCGGCCCTAGAGGGCGCACCAAGGGTGGGGGAATCCTCCTCCTAGTAGGACTAGGATTCCTCCTTTCCTAGTCCTACTAGGAGGGGGAAGGAACGAGAGGGGGAGGGAGAGAGAAAGAGGGGCCGTACCCCCTCCCCTAGTCCAATTCGGACTCCCATGGGGGGGCACCTCCTGGCTGCTGCCCTCTCTCTCCCCTAAAGCCCACTAAGGGCCCAGTAACTTCCCGGGGGGTTTCGGTAACCCTCCGACACTCCGGTTTTATCTGAAACCTCCCAGAACACTTCCGGTGTCCGAACATAGCCGTCCAATATATCAATCTTTATGTCTCGACCATTTCGAGACTCCTCATCATGTCCGTGATCACATTTGGGACTTCGAACTACCTTCGGTACATCAAAACACATAAACTCATAATACCGATCGTCACCGAACGTTAAGCGTGCGGACCCTACGGGTTCGAGAACTATGTAGACATGACCGAGACTCGTCTCCGGTCAATAACCAATAGCGGAACCTGGATGCTCATATTGGTTCCTACATATTCTACGAAGATCTTTATCGGTCAAACCGCATAACATACGTTGTTCCCTTTGTCACCGGTATGTTACTTGCCCGAGATTCGATCGTCGGTATCTCAATACCTAGTTCAATCTCGTTACCGGCAAGTCTCTTTACTCATTCCGTAATGCAACATCATGTAACTAACTCATCAGTCACATTGCTTGCAAGGCTTATAGTGATGTGCATTACCGAGAGGGCCCAGAGATACCTCTCTGATACACGGAGTGACAAATCCTAATCTCGATCTTTGCCAACTCAACAAACACCATCGGAGACACCTGTAGATCATCTTTATAGTCACCCAGTTATGTTGTGACGTTTGATAGCACACTAAGTGTTCCTCCGGTATTCGGGAGTTGCATAATCTCATAGTCGTAGGAACATGTATAAGTTATGAAGAAAGCAATAACAACAAACTAAACGATCATCGTGCTAACCTAACGTATGGTTCAAGTCGATCACATCATTCTCTAATGATGTGATCCCATTAATCAAATGACAACTCTTGTCTATGGCTAGGAAACTTAACAATCTTTGATTGACGAGCTAGTCAAGTAGAGGCATACTAGTGATCTGTTTGTCTACGTATTCACACATGTACTAAGTTTCAGGTTAATACAATTCTAGCATGAATAATAAAAAATTATTATGATATAAGGAAATATAAATAACAACTTTATTATTGCCTCTAGGGCATATTTCCTTCTGTCTCCCACTTGCACTAGAGTCAATAATCTAGATTACACAGTAATGATTATAACACCCATGGAGTCTTGGTGCTGATCATGTTTTGCTCGTGAGAGAGGCTTAGTCAAGGGTCTGCAACATTCAGATCCGTATGTATCTTGCAAATCTCTATGTCTCCCTCCTTGACTTGATCGCAGATGGGATTGAAGCGTCTCTTGATGTGCTTGGTTATCTTGTGAAATATGGATTCCTTTGCCAAGGCAATTGCTCCAGTATTGTCACAAAATATTTTCATTGGAGATGATGCACTAGGTATGACACTTAGATCGGATATGAACTCCTTCATTCACAATCCTTCATTTGCTGCTTCCGAAGCAGCTTTGTACTCCGCTTCACATGTAGATCCCGCCACGACGCTTTGCTTGGAACTGCACCAACTGACAACTCCACCATTCAATAAAAATACGTATCCGGTTTGTGACTGAGAGTCATCTAGATCAGTGTCAAAGCTTGCATCAACGTAACCGTTTACGATGAGCTCTTTGTCACCTCCATAAACGAGAAACACATCCTTAGTCCTTTTCAGGTATTTCAGGATGTTCTTGACCGCTGTCCAGTGATCCACTCCTGGATTACTTTGGTACCTCCCTGCTAAGCTAATAGCAAGGCACACATCAGGTCTGGTACACAACATTGCATACATGATAGAACCTATGGCTGAAGCATAGGGAATGACTTTCATTTTCTCTCTATCTTTTGCAGTGGTCGAGCATTGAGTCTGACTCAACTTCACACCTTGTAACACAGGCAAGAATCCATTCTTTGCTTGATCCATTTTGAACTTCTTCAAAACTTTATCAAGGTATGTGCTTTGTGAAAGTCCAATTAAACGTCTTGATCTATCTCTATAGATCTTGATGCCCAATATATAAGCAGCTTCACCGAGGTCTTTCATTGAAAAATTCTTATTCAAGTATCCTTTTATGCTATTCAGAAATTCAGTATCATTTCCGATCAACAATATGTCATCTATATATAATATCAGAAATGCTACAGAGCTCCCACTCACTTTCTTGTAAATACAGGCTTCTTCAAAAGTCTGTATAAAACCATATGCTTTGATCACACTATCAAAGCGTATATTCCAACTCCGAGAGGCTTGCACCAGTCCATAAATGGATCGCTGGAGTTTGCACACTTTATTAGCACCTTTTGGATCGACAAAACCTTCTACTTACATCATATACAACTCTTCTTTAAGATATCCAATAAGGAATGCAGTTTTGACATCCATTTGCCAAATTTCATAATCATAAAATGCGGCAATTGCTAACATGATTCGGACGAACTTAAGCATCGCTACAGGTCAGAAGGTCTCATCGTAGTCAACTCCTTAAACTTGTCGAAAACCTTTTGCAACAAGTCGAGCTTTGTAGACAGTAACATTACTGTCAGCGTCAGTCTTATTCTTGAAGATCCATTTATTCTCTATGGCTTGCCGATCATCGGGAAAGTCAACTAAAGTCCACACTTTGTTCTCATACATGGATCCCATCTCAGATTTCATGGCCTCAAGCTATTTTGCGGAATCTAGGCTCATCATCGCTTCCTCATAGATCGTAGGTTTTCATGGTCAAGTAACATGACTTCTAGAACAGGATTACCGTACCACTCTGGTGCGGATCTTACTCTGGTTGACCTACGAGGTTCGGTAGTAACTTGATCAGAAGTTTCATGATCATCATCATTAGCTTCCTGACTTACTGGTGTAGGAATCACTCGAACTGATTTTTGTGATGAACTACTTTCCAATAAGGGAGCAGGTACGGTTACCTCATCAAGTTCTACTTTCCTCCCACTCACTTCTTTCGAGAGAAACTCCTTCTTTAGAAAGGATCCATTCTCAACAACGAATATCTTGCCTTCAGATCTGTGATAGAAGGTGTACGCAACAGTCTCCTTTGGGTTTCATTTGAAGACACATTTCTCTGATTTGGGTTTGAGCTTATCAGGTTGAAGCTTTTTCACATAAGCATTGCAGCCCCAAACTTTAAGAAACGACAACTTGGGTTTCTTGCTAAACCACAGTTCATAAGGTGTCATCTCAACGGATTTCGATGGTGCCCTATTTAACTTGAATGCAGCCGTCTCTAAAGCATAACCCCAAAATGATAGCGATAAATCAGTAAGAGACATCATAGATCGCACCATATCTAAGAAAGTGTGGTTACGACGTTCGGACACACCATTACGTTGTGGTGTCCCGGGTGGCGTGAGTTGCGAAACTGTTCCGTATTATTTCAAATGAAGACTAAACTCGTAACTCAAATATTCTCCCCCATGATCAGATTGTAGAAACTTTATTTTCTTGTTACGATGATTTTCCACTTCACTCTGAATTTTTTTGAAATTTTCAAATGTTTCAGACTTATGTTCCATCAAGTAGATATACCCATATCTGCTCAAATCATCTGTGAAGGTAAGAAAATAATGATACCCACCGCGAGCATCAACACTCATCGGACCGCATACATCAGTATGTATTATTTCCGGCAAGTCTGTTGCTCGCTCCATTGTTCCGGAGAACGGAGTCTTAGTCATCTTGCCCATGAGGCATGGTTCGCAAGCATCAAGTGATTCCAAAAGTCCATCATCATTTAGTTTCTTCATGCGCTTTACACCAATATGACCTAAAGGGCAGTGCCACAAATAAGTTGCACTATCATTATTAAACTTATATCTTTTGGCTTCAATACTATGAACATGTGTATCACTACTATCAAGATTTAGTAAAAATAGACCACTCATCAAGGGTGCATGACCATAAAAGATATTACTCATATAAATAGAACAACCATTATTCGCTGATTTAAATGAATAACCGTCTCGCATCAAACAAGATTCAAATATAATGTTCATTCTCAACGCTAGCACCAAATAACAATTATTTAGGTCTAAAACTAATCCCGAAGGTAGATGTAGAGGTAGCGTGCCGACGGCGATCACACCGACTTTGGAAGCATTTCTCACGTGCATCATGCTACCTCTTGAGCACTGCGTTGGTTTTCCCGTGAAGAGGAAAGGGTGATGCAACAAAGTAGCATAAGTATTTCCCTCAGTTTTTGAAAACCAAGGTATCAATCTAGTAGGAGACTACACGCAAGTCGCCTCGCACCTACACAAACAAATAAGAACCTTGCAACCAACGCGATAAAGGGGCTGTCAATCCCTTCACGGCCACTTGCAAAAGTGAGATCTGATAGAGATAATAAGATAAATATTTTTGGTATTTTTATGATATAGATTCAAAGTAAAGATTGCAAAATAAAATAGATTGGAAACTTATATGATGGAAAATAGACCCGGGGGCCATAGGTTTTACTAGTGGCTTCTCTCAAAATAGCATAAGTATTACGGTGGGCAAACAAATTACTGTCGAGAAATTGATAGAAAAGTGCATAATTATGAGAATATCTGGCATGACCATGTTGGGGATCGTTGCAGAAATTAAAAAATTTCTACGCATCACCAAGATCAATCTATGGAGAGACTAGCAACGAGAGAGAGGGGAGTGTATCTTCATACCCTTGAAGACCACGATACGGAAGCGTTACAAGAATGCGGATGAAGGAGTCGTACTCGCAACGATTCAGATCACGGTTGATTCCGATCTAAGCGCCGAACAACGGCGCCTCCGCGTTCAACACACGTGCAGCACGGGGACGTCTCCTCCTTCTTGATCCAGCAAGGGGGAAGGAGAAGTTGGGGAAGAACTCCGGCAGGACGACGACGTGGTGGTGGAGCTCGCAGTTCTCCGGCAGAGCTTCGCCAAGCTCAACGGAGGAGGGGGTGTTGGAGAGGGGGAGGGCTGCGCCTTGGATGAGGTGTTGCTGCCCTCCCTCCTCCCCTCTCTTTATAGGGTGAAGGGGGAAGGGGGCCGGCCCCCTCTAGATGAGATCTAGAGGGGGGGCAAGGGGGGAAGGCTTGCCCCCCAAGCCAAGGGGCACCCCCTTTAGGGTTCCCCCCAAACCCTAGGCGCATGGGCCCTAGGGGGGATGGCGCCCAACCCACTTAGGGGCTGGTTCCCTTCCGCATACAGCCCATAGGGCCCTCTGGGGCAGGTGGACCCTCCCGATGGACCCCCGGAACCCCTTCGGTGGTCCCGGTACAATACCGGCAAACCCCCGAATACTTTCGGTGACCGTATGATGACTTACCATATATAAATCTTCACCTCCGGACCATTCCGGAACTCCTCTGACGTCCGGGATCTCATCCGGGACTCCGAACAACATTCTGTAACCACATACTAATTCCCATAACAACTCTAGTATCATCGTACCTTAAGTGTGTAGACCCTACGGGTTCGGGAACCATGTAGACATGACCGAGACATCTCTCTGGCCAATAACCAACAACGGGATCTGGATACCCATGTTGGCTCCCACATGTTCCACGATGATCTCATCGGATGAACCACGATGTCGAGGATTCAATCAATCCCGTATATAGTTCCCTTTGTCAATCGGTACGTTACTTTCCCGAGATTCGATCGTTGGTATCCCAATACCTCGTTCAATCTCGTTACTGGCAAGTCACTTTACTCGTTCCGTAATGCATGATCACGTGAAAAACTGCTTAGACACATTGAGCTCATTATGATGATGCATTATCGAGTGGGCCCAGAGATACCTCTCTGTCATACGGAGTGACAAATCTCAGTCTCGATTCGTGCCAACCCAACAGACACTTTCGGAGATACCCATAGTGCACCTTTATAGCCACCCAGTTACGTTGTGACGTTTGGCACACCCAAAGCATTCCTACATTATCCAGGATTTGCACAATCTCATGGTCTAAGGAAAAGATACTGGACATTAGAAAAGCTTTAGCAGATGAACTACACGATCTTGTGCTATGCTTTGGATTGGGTCTTGTCCATCACATCATTAGGACACATCATTCTCCTAATGATGTGATCCCGTTATCAACGACATCCAATGTCCATGGTCAGGAAACCGTAATCATCCATTGATCAACGAGCTAGTCAACTAGAGGCTCACTAGGGGCATGTTGTGGTCTATGTATTCACACATGTATAACGATTTCCGGATAACACAATTATAGCATGAACAATAGACAATTATCATGAACAAGGAAATATAATAATAACCATTTTATTATTGCCTCTAGGGCATATTTCCAATAGTCTCCCACTTGCACTAGTCAATAATCTAGTTACATTGTGATGAATCGAATACCCACAGAGTTCTGGTGTTTATCATGTTTTGCTCGTGGAAGAGGTTTAGTCAACGGATCTGCGACATTCAGGTCCGTATGCACTTTACAAATATCTATGTCTCCATTTTGAACATTTTCACGAATGGAGTTGAAGCGACACTTGATATGCCTGGTCTTCTTGTGAAAACTGGGCTCCTTGGCAAGGGCAATAGCTCTAGTGTTGTCACAGAAGAGAGTCATCGGGCCCGAAGCATTGGGAATGACTCCTAGGCCGGTAATGAACTCCTTCATCCAGATTGCTTCACGTGCTGCCTCCGAGGCTGCCATGTACTCCGCTTCACATGTAGATCCCGCCACGATGCTTTGCTTGCAACTTCACCAGATGACTGCCCCACCATTCAAAATATACACATATCCGGTTTGTGACTTGGAGTCATCCAGATTTGTGTTGAAGCTAGCATCGACGTAACCCTTTATGACGAGCTCTTCGTCACCTCCATAAACGAGAAACATATCCTTAGTCCTTTTTAGCTACTTCAGGATATTCTTGACCGCTGTCCAGTGTTCCATGCCTGGATTACTTTGGTACCTTCCTATCAAACTTACGGCAAGGTTCACATCAGGTCTGGTACACAGCATGGCATACATAATAGACCCTATGGCCGAGGCATAGGGGATGACACTCATCTTTTCTCTATCTTCTGCCGTGGTCGGGCATTGAACCGTGCTCAATCTCACACCTTGCAATACAGGCAAGAACCCCTTCTTGGACTGATCCATATTGAACTTCTTCAATATCTTGTCAAGGTATGTGTTTTGTGAAAGACCAATGAGGCGTCTCGATCTATCTCTATAGATCTTGATGCCTAATATGTAAGCAACTTCTCCAAGGTCCTTCATTGAAAAACACTTATTCAAGTAGGCCTTTATGCTTTCCAAGAATTCTATATCATTTCCCATCAATAGTATGTCATCCACATATAATATGAAAAATGCCACAGAGCTCCCACTCACTTTCTTGTAAACACAGGCTTCTCCATAAGTCTGTGTAAACCCAAACACTTTGATCATCTCATCAAAGCGAATGTTCCAACTCCGAGATGCTTGCACCAACCCATAGATTGAGCGCTGGAGCTTGCATACCTTGTCAGCATTCTTAGGATCGACAAAACCTTCCGGCTGCATCATATACAATTCTTCCTTAAGGAAACCATTAAGGAATGACGTTTTGACGTCCATCTGCCATATCTCATAATCATAGAATGCGGCAATTGCTAGCATGATTCGGACGGACTTCAGCTTCGCTACGGGTGAGAAGGTCTCATCGTAGTCAACCCCTTGAACTTGTCGGTAACCCTTAGCGATAAGCCGAGCCTTATAGATGGTCACATTACCATCCGCGTCTGTCTTCTTCTTGAAGATCCATTTATTCTCTATGGCTTGCCGATCATCGGGCAAGTCTGTCAAAGTCCATACTTTGTTTTCATACATGGATCCTATCTTGGATTTCATGGCTTCAAGCCATTTGCTGGAATCCGGGCCCGCCATCGCTTCTTCATAGTTCGAAGGTTCACCATTGTCTAACAACATGATTTCCAGGACAGGGTTGCCATACCACTCTGGCGCGGAACGTGTCCTTGTGGACCTACGAAGTTTAGTAGCAACTTGATCTAAAGTTTCATGATCATCACCATTAACTTCCTCTCTAGTCGGTGCAGGCACCACAGAAAGATCTTCCCGAGCTGCGCTACTCTTCGGTTCAAGAGGCAGTACCTCATCAAGTTATACTTTCCTCCCACTTACTTCTTTCGAGAGAAACTCTTTCTCCAGAAAGGATCCATTCTTGGCAACAAAGACCTTGCCTTCAGATCTAAGGTAGAAGGTATACCCAATAGTTTCCTTAGGGTATCCTATGAAGATTTTTTTTGACTTGGGTTCGATCTTATCAGGTTGAAGTTTCTTGACACAAGCATCGCATCCCCAAACTTTCAGAAACGACAGCTTAGGTTTCTTCCCGAACCATAATTCATACGGTGTCGTCTCAACGGATTTCGACGGAGCCCTATTTAAAGTGAATGCGGCAGTCTCTAAAGCATAACCCCAAAATGATAGCGGCAGATCGGTAAGAGACATCATAGATCGCACCATATCCAATAGAGTGCAATTACGACGTTCGGACACACCATTACGCTGAGGTGTTCCAGGCAGTGTGAGTTGTGAAACAATTCCACATTTCCTTAAGTGTGTGCCAAATTCGTGACTCAAATATTCTCCCCCACGATTTGATCGTAAGAACTTTATTTTCCTGTCACGTTGATTCTCTACCTCACTCTAAAATTCCTTGAACTTTTCAAAGGTCTCAGACTTGTGTTTCATTAATTAGACATACCCATATCTACTCAAGTCATCAGTGAGGGTGAGAACATAACGATAGCCACCGCGAGCCTCAACGCTCATTGGACCGCACACATCAGTATGTATGATTTCCAATAAGTTGGTTCCTCGCTCCATTGTTCCGGAGAACGGAGTCTTGGTCATTTTTCCCATGAGGCATGGTTCGCACGTGTTAAATGATTCATAATCAAGAGACTCCAAAAGTCCATCTGCATGGAGTTTCTTCATGCGTTTGGCACCAATGTGACCAACGGCAGTGCCACAAGTATATGGGACTATCATTATCAACCTTACATCTTTTGGCATTCACACTATGAATATGTGTAACATCACATTCGAGATTCCATAAGAATAAACCATTGACCAGCGGGGCATGACCATAAAACATATCTCTCATATAAATAGAACAACCATTATTCTCAGATTTAAATGAGTAGCCATCTCGCATTAAACGAGATCCATATACAATGTTCATGCTCAAAGCTAGCACTAAATAACAATTATTGAGGTTTAAAACTAATCCCGTAGGTAAATGTAGAGGTAGCATGCCGACGGCGATCACATCGACCTTGGAACCATTACCGACGCGCATCGTCACCTCATCCTTCGTCAGTCTCCGCTTATTCCGCAGCTCCTGTTTTGAGTTACAAATATGAGAAACCGCACCGGTATCAAATACCCAGGAGCTACTATGAGTGTTGGTAAGGTACACATCAATAACATGTATATCATATATACCTTTGGTATTGCCGGCCTTCTTATCCGCTAAGTACTTGGGGCAGTTCCGCTTCCAGTGACTGTTTCCCTTGCAAGAAAAGCACTCAGTCTCAGGCTTGGGTCCATGCTTTGGCTTCTTCCCGGCATCCGGCTTGCCGGGCACGACAACTCCCTTGCCGTCCTTCTTGAAGTTCTTCTAACCCTTGCCTTTCTTGAAACTAGTGGTTTTATTGACCATCAACACTTGATGTTCCTTTTTGATCTCCACCTCCGCTGATTTCAGCATTGAATATACCTCAAGAATGGCTTTCTCCATCCCTTGCATATTGAAATTCATCACAAAGCTCTTGTAGCTAGGTGGGAGCGACTGAAGGACTCTGTCAACGACCGCGTCATCCGGGAGATTAACTCCCAGCTGAGACAAGCGGTTGTGCAACCCAGATATTTTGAATATGTGCTCGCTGACAGAACTATTCTCCTCCATCTTACAATTATAGAACTTGTCGGAGACTTCATATCTATCGACCCGGGCATGAGCTTGGAAAACCATTTTCAGCTCTTGGAACATCTCATATGCTTCGTGTTGCTCAAAACGCTTTTGGAGCCCCAGTTCTAAGCTGTAAAGCATGCAACACTGAACCAGGGAGTAATCATCACTACGCGACTGCCAGGCGTTCATAACGTCTTGAGTTGCTAGGAAAATGGGCGCTTCACCTAGCGGTGCTTCAAGGACATATGCTTTCTTGGCAGCTATGAGGATGATCCTCAAGTTACGGACCCGCTCCGTATAGTTGCTACCATTGTCTTTCATCTTGGTTTTCTCTAGGAACGCGTTGAAGTTGAGGGCAACATTAGCATGGGCCATTTGATCTACAAGACATATTGCAAAGATTTTAGACTATGTTCATGATAATTAAATTCATCTAAACTCCCACTCAGACAGACATCCCTCTAGTCATCTAAGTGATACATGATCCGAATCGACTAGGCCCTGTCCGATCATCACATGAGACAGACTAGTCATCAACGGTGAACATCTCCATGTTGATCGTATCTACTATACGACTCATGTTCACCCTTTCGGTCTCTCGTGTTCCGAGGCCATGTCTATACATGCTAGGCTCATCAAGTCAACCTAAGTGTTTTGCATGTGTAAATCTGGCTTGCACCCGTTGTATTCGAACGTTAGAATCTATCACACCCGATCACCACATGGTGCTTTGAAACAACGAACCTTCGCAATGGTGCACAATTAGGGGGAACACTTTCTTGAAATTTTAGCGAGGGATCATCTTATTTAAGCTACCGTCGTTCTAAGCAAATAAGATATATAAACATGATAAACATCACATGCAATCAAAATAGTGACATGATATGGCCAATATCATTTTGCTCCTTTTGATCTCCATCTTCGGGGCGCCATGATCATCATCGTCACCGGCATGACACCATGATCATCTCCATCATCGTGTCTTCATGAAGTTGTCTCGCCAACTGTTACTTCTACTACTATGGCTAAAGGTTAGCAATAAATTAAAGTAATTACATGGCGTTATCATTGACACGCAGGTCATATAATAAATTAAGACAGCTCCTATGGCTCCTGCCGGTTATCATACTCATCGACATGCAAGTCGTGATTCCTATTACAAGAACATGATCAATCTCATACATCACATATATCATTCATCACATCCTTTTGGCCATATGAAATCACATGGCATATGCTGCAAGAATAAGTTAGACGTCCTCTAATTGTTGTTGCAAGTTTTTTTACCTGGCTGCTATAGGTTTCTAGCAAGAACGTTTCTTACCTACGCCAAAACCACAACGTGATATGCCAATTTCTATTTACCCTTCATAAGGACCCTTTTCTTCGAATCCGATCCAACTAAAGTGGGAGAGACAGACACCCGCTAGCCACCTTATGCAACTAGTGCATGTCAGTCGGTGGAACTAGTCTCACGGAAGCGTACGTGTAAGGTTGGTCCAGGCCGCTTCATCCCACGATGTTGCCGAATCAAGATAAGACTAGTAACGGCAAGTAAATTGACAAAATCGACGCCCACAACATCTTGTGTTATACTCGTGCATAGAAACTACGCATAGACCTAGCTCATGATGCCACCGTTGGGGATCGTTGCAGAAATTAAAAATTTCTATGCATCACCAAGATCAATCTATGGAGAGACGAGCAACGAGAGAGAGGGGAGTGTATCTTCATACCCTTGAAGATCGCGATACGGAAGGGTTACAAGAAAGCGGATGAAGGAGTCGTACTCGCAGCGATTCAGATCGTGGTTGATTCCAATCTAAGCGCCAAAGAACGGCGCCTCCGCGTTCAACACACGTGCAGCACAGGGACGTCTCCTCATTCTTGATCTAGCAAGGGTAAGGAGAAGTTGGGGAAGGACTCCGGTAGCACGACGGCGTGGTTGTGGAGCTCGCAGTTCTCCGGCAGGGCTTCACCAAGCTCAACGGAGGAGGAGGGGGTGTTGGAGAGGGGGAGGGCTGCGCCTTGGATGAGGTGCTTCTGCCCTCCCTCCTCCCCTCTCTTTATAGGGCGAAGGGGGAAGGGGGCCGACCCCTCTAGATGATATCCAGAGGGGGGGGGGCGGCCAATGGGGGAAGGCTTGCCCCCCAAGCCAAGGGGGGCACCCCCTTTAGGGTTCCCCCTAAACCCTAGGCGCATGGGCCCTAGGGGGGATGGTGCACAGCCCACTTAGGGGCTGGTTCCCTTCCACATACAACCCATAGGGCCCTCCGGGGCAGGTGGACCCCCGGAACCCCTTCGGTGGTCCCGATACAATACCGGCAAACCCCCGAATACTTCCGGTGACCGTATGATGACTTCCCATATATAAATCTTCACCTCCGGACCATTCCGAAACTCCTCATGACGTTCGGGATCTCATCCGGGACTCCAAATAACATTCGGTAACCGCATACTAATTCCCATAACAACTCTAGCGTCACCGTACCTTAAGTGTGTAGACCTTACGGGTTCGGGAACCATGTAGACATGACCGAGACATCTCTCTGGCCAATAACCAACAGCGGGATCTGGATACCCATGTTGGCTCCCACATGTTCCACGATGATCTCATCGGATGAACCACGATGTCAAGGATTCAATCAATCCCGTATACAGTTCCCTTTGTCAATCGGTACGTTACTTGCCCGAGATTCGATCGTCGGTATCCCAATACCTCATTCAATCTCGTTACCGGCAAGTCACTTTACTCATTCCGTAATGCATGATCCCGTGACTAACTGCTTAGACACATTGAGCTCATTATGATGATGCATTACCGAGTGGTCCCAGAGATACCTCTCTGTCATATGGAGTGACAAATCTCAGTCTCGATTCGTGCCAACCCAACAGACACTTTCGGAGATACCCGTAGTGCACCTTTATAGCCACCCAGTTACGTTGTGACGTTTGGCACACCCAAAGCATTCCTACATTTTCCGGGAGTTGCACAATCTCATGGTCTAAGGAAAAGATACTTGACATTAGAAAAGCTTTAGCAGACGAACTACACGATCTTGTGCTATGCTTAGGATTGGGTCTTGTCCATCACATCATTCTCCTAATGATGTGACCCCGTTATCAACGACATCCAATGTCCATGGTCAGGAAGCCGTAACCATCCATTGATCAATGAGCTAGTCAACTAGAGGCTCACTAGGGACATGTTGTGGTCTATGTATTATTCACACATGTATTACGATTTCCGGATAACACAATTATAGCATGAACAATAGACCATTATCATGAACAAGGAAATATAATAATAACCATTTTATTATTGCCTCTAGGGCATATTTCCAACAGATCATGTATATAGGCATCACGTCCGCGACTTGTAGACCGAAACGATTCTGCATCTACTACTATTACTCCACACATCAACCGCTATCCAACATGCATCTAGAGTATTACTTTCATAAGAACAGAGTAACGCATTAGGCAAGATGACATGATGTAGAGGGATAAACTCAAGCAATATGATATAAAACCCTTCTTTTTATCCTCGATGGCAACAATACAATACGTGCCTTGCTGCCCCTGCTGTCACTGGGAAAGGACACCGCAAGATTGAACCCAAAGCTAAGCACTTCTCCCATTGCAAGAAAGATCATTCTAGTAGGCCAAACCAAACTGATAATTCGAAGAGACTTACAAAGATAACAAATCATACATAAAAGAATTCAGAGAAGAACCAAATATTGTTCATAGATAATTTTGATCATAAACCCACAATTCATCGGATCCCGACAAACACACCGCAAAAAGAACTACATCGAATAGATCTTCAAGAAGATCGAGGAGAACTTTGTATTGAGATCCAAAGAGAGAGAAGAAGCCATCTAGCTAATAACTATGGACCCGAAGGTCTGTGGTAAACTACTCACACATCATCAGAGAGGCTATGGTGTTGATGTAGAAGCCCTCCGTGATCGATTCCCCCTCCGGTGGAGCTCCGAAAAAGGCCCCAAGATGGGATCTCTTGGGTACAGAAGGTTGCGGTGGTGGAAATAGGGTTTCGTGGTGCTCTCGGATGTTTTCGGGGTATTTGAGTATATATAGGCGAAAGAAGTCGGTCAGGGGAGCCACGAGGGGCCCATGAGGGTGGGGGGCGCGCCTGCCCCCTGGGCATGCCTCCATGCCTCATGGCCTCCTCGATCCTTCCTTGACGTCCACTCCAAGTCTCCTTGATTGCGTTTGTTCCAAAAATCACTCTCCTGAAGGTTTCATTCCGTTTGGATTCCGTTTGATATTCCTGTTCTGCGAAACACTGAAATAGGCAAAAAACAGCAATTTGCACTGGGCCTTTGGTTAATAGTTTAGTCCCAAAAATAATATAAAAGTGTATAATAAATCCCACTAAACATCCAAAACAGATAATATAATAGCATGGAACAATAAAAAATTATAGATTTGGAGACGTATCAAGCATCCCCAAGCTTAATTCCTGCTCGTCTTCGAGTAGGTAAATGATAAAAATAGAATTTTTGATGTGGAATACTACCTAGCATAATTTTCTATGTAATTTTCTTTATTGTGGCATGAATGTTCAGATCCGAAAGATTCAAGACAAAAGTTTAATATTGACATAAAAATAATAATACTTCAAGCATACTAACTAAGCAATTGTGTCTTCTCAAAATAACATGGCCAAAGAAAGTTCATCCCTACATAATCATATAGTTTGGTCATGCTCCATTTTCGTCACACAAGAATGTTCTCATCATGCACAACCCCGATGACAAGCCAAGAAATTGTTTCATACTTTAGTAATCTCAAACTTTTTTCCACTTTCACGCAATACATGAGCGTGAGCCATGGATATAGCACTATGGGTGGAATAGAGTATAATGATGGGGGTTATGTGGAGAAGACAAAAAGGAGAAAGTCTCACATCAACGAGGCTAATCAACAGGCTAGGGAGATGCCCATGAATTGATGTCAATGCAAGGAGTAGGGTTTTCCATGCAACGGATGCACTAGAGCTATAAATATATGAAAGCTCAACAATAGAAACTAAGTGGGTGTGCATCCAACTTGCTTGCTCATGAAGACCTAGGGCATTTGAGGAATCCTATTGTTGGAATATACAAGCCAAGTTCTATAATGAAAAATTCCCACTAGTATATGAAAGTGACAAAACAAGAGACTCTCTATCATAAAGATCATGGTGCTACTTTGAAGCACAAGTGTGGAAAAGAGGATAGTAGCATTGTCCCTTTTTATTTCTTTTTTTGGCTTTTCCTTTTTTGGCCTTTCTCCCTTCTTTTTTATTATTTGGGACAATGATCTATTAATGATGATCATCACACTTCTATTTATTTACAACTCAATGATTACAACTCGATACTAGAACAAAATATGACTCTATATTAATGCCTCCGATGGTGTACCGGGATGGGCAATGAATCAAGAGTGACATGTATGATAAATTATGCATGGTGGCTTTGCCACAAATACAATGTCAACTACATGATCATGCAAGGCAATATGACAATGATGAAGCGTGTCATAATAAATGAAACGGTGGAAAGTTGCATGGCAATATATCTTGGAATGGCTATTGAAATGCCATAATAGGTAGGAAAGGTGGCTGTTTTGAGGAAGATATAAGGAGGTTTATGTGTGATAGAGCGTGTCATATCACGGGGTTTGGATGCACCGGCGAAGTTTGCACCAACTCTCAAGGTGAGAAAGGGCAATCCACGGTACCGAAGAGGCTAGCAATGATGGAAAGGTGAGAGTGCGTATAATCCATGGACTCAACATTAGTCATAAAGAACTCACATACTTATTGAAAAAATCTACAAGTCATCAAAAACCAAGCATTACACGCATGCTCCTAGGGATATAGATTGGTAGGAAAAGACCATCGCTCATCCCCGACCGCCACTCATAAGGATGACAATCAAAAGAACACCTCATGTTTCAAATTTGTTACACAACGGTTACCATACGTGCATGCTACAGGACTTGCTAACTTCAACACAAGTATTTCTCAAATTCACAACTACTAAACTAGCACGACTCTTATATTAGCATCTTCATATCTCAAAATAATCATCAGGTATCAAACTTCTCATAGTATTCAATGCACTTTTATGAAAGTTTTTATTATACCAATCTTGGATGCCTATCATATTAGGACTAATTTTATAGCCAAAGCAAACTACCATGCTGTTCTGAAGGATTCTCAAAATAATATAAGTGAAGCATGAGAGATCAATAATTTCTATAAAATAAAACCACCACCGTGCTCTAAAAGATATAAGTGAAGCACTAGAGCAAAATTATCTAGCTCAAAAGATACAAGTGAAGCACATAGAATATTCTAATAAATTCCGATTCATGTGTGTCTCTCCCAAAAGGTGTGTACAACAAGGATGATTGTGGTAAACTAGAAAGCAAAGACTCAAATCATAAAAGACGCTCCAAGAAAAACACATATCATGTGGTGAATAAAAATATAGCATCACGTAAAGTTACCGATGGACGAAGACGAAAGAGGGGATGCCGTCCGGGGCATTGCTACCTCTTGAGCACTGCGTTGGTTTTCCCTTGAAGAGGAAAGGGTGATGCAGCAAAGTAGCGTAAGTATTTCTCTCAGTTTTCGAGAACCAAGGTATCAATCCAGTAGGAGGCCACACGCAAGTCCCTCGTACCTACACAAACAAATAAGAACCTCGCAACCAACGCGATAAAGGGTGATGCGGAGCATCCCAAGATCATCCCCATGGACGCACCTACACCTCCAACGACACCACTTTGACCAATGACACGAGCCCGAGCCAAGGCTATCAAAGATAAGGTGAACTCACTCCTCTCCACACTTCCACTTTCTATGCATGAGACATGGCTATTACCTAGGTCCGAGGTGTTGTGCATGATTAGGCACCAAGAGGGCCCTCCTGAAGATGCGCATGAAGATGTACAAGTCCCCAAGTCCACGGATGAGGAGAACCAATGGAAGGAGCCAAGAACATCTCCCAGGCCCCGGACATCCGGCCAAGACCCCGGACATCCGGCCCTGGAGCGTCGTCCACTACAGCAGCACAACCGCCAGAAGCAATAGGCCCGGACATCTGGCTGCGACAGCCCGGACATCCGGCCTCTCTCGAGCCCCCGGACATTCAGACACCTGCCCAGAAATTCGGCCCCTCCGAACCCGAGAGCAACCAATGCCACCACTCCAGCCTGGACATCCGGCCTCCCCAGCCCGGACATCCGGCGTCGCCTGAAAGCCCGGACATCCGGCCCGACCAGCCCAGACATCCGGCCTCCCCTGTCTGCGCACAGTGAAGGGCCGAGGCCCGTGTATCCCTTCTCCCCCTAGACTATATATACTCCACCTCGCCCAACTTTCTAGGGTTAGGAACGGTTTAGCTCATGTTTGTGTGAGAGCTTTGCTCATCCACTTGCTTACCTTCTCCACGGAGATTCGAGCCTCCACCGGAGAAGATCCCCCATGCGGATTCAAGACCCCTTTTAGGGAAGAACTCAAGACCTCCTCACGGAGAAGACCGGCTACCCTTGTATCGTCCTTAGTTGTCCGTGGATCGTGTATCTTCTCTTATGTATTCGAGGATCTAGCACTTGTGTGACTTGTTCTTGTTAGTTTGAGTGTTCCTCTTGTGCCCCCCCTTGTGTTTTCCCTCGTTTCCCTCCTTGTGTTCCTCATGTTCTTCACGGGATCCGCTCCTTTCGTGAAAGATTGGCTGTTTAGGGTTCTACCCTACATCATCTTGGTATCATGAGCCAGGTTAATCATGATTTCGGAGCCTCCCCGTTGTGTTTCTAGCCTTGTTTTGTTGTTTATCGTCCTAATTCAAAAATTCCCCACCAAAAATAGCCCCAATTTTTTTTGTGATTTGTTGGTGTGTTGAGATTTTGTTGGTTTGGATCCGTGGATTTTCTTTGTTTTGAGTGGATCTAGCTTCCCATCCATTTTCCCCCAATTTCCATACATCATTGTTGCATATATTGGTATCATCTCTTGTGTCACAAAGTTGTCATCGCATACTCACTTGCTATATCAGTTCGTCAAGCATTGCATGAGAAAAGAGCTCAAACATCAAAGAGCCAAACAAGCTTTTAAGCAAAGAGGAAAGATAAGCAAAGAGATTTTAAGCAAGAACCATAGCACCATACAACATTAAGATTGTCATACCCGATCATCTTGGATCATATCATAGCAACACCTTGCATAGAGCATACTTGGGATAGAAGTCGTGGCATTTTTGCTAAGTAGGTTGTGCACAAGTTCTTGTATCCGCCTATTGTGCAATCGTGCTAGCGTCTCTCTAGTGTTGTGCAATAAGAGCATTTTTGTGGATTCCACATTTTGGCTCACCCTTGGTTGCACGACCCCACTTATCTTTTTGCGTGTGTGTTTCCGTGTACCTTATATGCTTGGTCTACTTGTTACATTGCATCTTGCGAATCTTTTCCAACATTATTGAAGCTCACTTACAATTGCATCAAATTTTGTGCCAACATCCTAACCAAGCTCCACCAAAAGCTTTTACTTGTGTAGGTGTGAGAAACCGACAAGAGCTAGTACCAACTGTGCTATTTCCTTGTCCTACATTGGAGTGATCCTCGATCCAGTTTCAACTTCGGTCAAGGTACATTTGCTATTCGTTCTTCTCTTTCTACCACTCACATTTGTCTTGGAATGATAGATAGGCCAAATACTTCTACCATCCCACTCTTCATGGAGCAAGACGATGACATGAACTCCTTCGTCACCAAGAGTCACCTCTTTGGTGCACAACGTGCTTTGCATCAAGAGCAACAAGCTATGAGTGAACGCATCGACAACCTTGCCGCCGACTTGCGACTTTCCGAGCAACGTACAAGGGACTACTTCGACCACAAGCTCAATGATCACAAGCAAGAGAATGACGCAAGGATGGACGAAATTCGTGCTTTGTTGCTCAACCGCTCTTCTTCCACTTCAAGAAGGAGCCGTTCAAGCCGCCACTCCGACTTCACCCTCTTAGGCTCAAGTACACCAACATCGAACACTCTTCGCCGAGCCGCGCGCAATGATCATCAAGCAAGCCTCAATCCCCTACGCGACACCGACTCTCAAGAGCGCCGACAACGTCAAACTCAAGAGGCCTTTGCGCTAGCATGAGAACGACAACGACAACATGAAGAGGAAGAGCGAGTGCTTCTACACCAAAATGCTCAAGATACTGAGGCACAACGTCAAGAACAACAACTCCATGACGCTCAAGCACTTGAGGCACAACAAGCTCTACGCGATTCAAGTCGAGTTGTAGCCGACCGAGGCCGACAAGCTCGTGAACATGCCGAAGCACTTCGCGAAGAAGTCCGCGAGAGGATTTCTCAAGCTCGCGTGCACCGTCAAGTTCCTCCTCGAGCTCGACAGGCTCCTCCACAAGCACGTCAAGAACAACAAGTTCCTCAAGATCATGAAGACAATGGAGATCCTCGGCGACAAGAGCAACAAGAGGTTGACAACCCTCCATGCCAAGAGCACCACGAGTTGAGCAATCATCACCAACATGGGCGTCATCATCCCCGACCCCAACACAATGAAGAACAACGCTATGGCAAGCTCAAGTTCACCATGCCCAAGTTCAACGGAAGCAACGATTCCGAAGAGTACCTTTCATGGGCATTGAAAGTTGACAAGATCTTTCGTTTGCACAATTATGAAGAAGAGAAGAAGATCGCGATGTCATCCCTTGAGTTCCAAGACTATGTCCTCATTTGGTGGGAACAAATCATAGAGCGCCGACAGGCAAGAGGTGAACCACCCATCACTACTTGGGCGCAAATGAAGGATGTCATGAGAGCACGCTTTGTACCTACCTACTACAACCACAACCTCTTCAAGAAACTCCAGCGACTCAAGCAAGGAACCAAGAGCGTTGAAGAGAACTACAAGGAGATGGAGATTGCAATGATACGAGCCAATGTCATGGAAGATGATGAGCAAACAATGGAACATTTCTTGAATGGACTCAATCATCCCATCAAGAAGATCGCCGACTTCCAACCATACTCAAATCTCATCGAGCTAGTACATCAAGCTACCAAAGTGGAACGCCAAGTGCAAGATGATTTCAAGTATGCCAAGTTCTCATCCAAGTCCTATGGCTTCACCAACAACCAAGATTCAACGACTCCAACACCGACTACAAAGCCTTCTGCTACCAACATCGACAAGTCGAGTTCCAAGAAAGCTTCGTCAACTACAAGCCATCCTACTACGAGCAACTTCAAGCCGAGAGCTTCATCATCATCAACCCCAACCGACGAGACCGTCAAGACAAGTTCCTTCAAGTGTTTCACTTGCGGAGGCCGAGGGCACAAGTCCTATGAGTGCACCAACAAGCGAACCATGGTCTTCAACGACGATGGCACTTATGACTCCCTAAGTGAAGGCGAAATGGAAGCCCTTGAGCAAGTCGCCATGCACCGCCAAGTGAACAATGAAGAAGAACAAGTCTTTTGGGATGAAGACTCAAGTCCCGCACTTGTTGTCTCCAAAGTCTTGACTCTCCAACATCACCAAGAAGAAGACCAAAGATGCCACATATTCCACACCAAGGCCGGCATCAATGGATGACCCGTCATGGTCATCATCGATGGAGGGAGTTGTCATAATCTCGCAAGTGAAGAACTTTGCTCGAAGCTCCAATTGCCCAAGACGAAGCATCCACATCCATACAAAGTGCAATGGCTTAGCGACTCCGGCACCATCCAAGTCGAGCACCGAGGACAAGTCTCCTTCAAAATTGGCGCCTACGAAGACACCTTGGAGTGCGACGTCGTTCCAATGACCGTTTGCCATCTTCTCCTTGGACGCCCATGGCAATTCGATAGAGGAGTCACCCACAACGGCCGAACGAACCACTACATCTTCAAGATGAAGGGCAAGGAGTACGTTCTCTGTCCAATGTCGCCAAGTCAAGTGATCGCCGACAAGAAAGCCACCCATCGTGGAGATCATAGTGAGAGAGCGAGGCACCATAATGAGAGTGAGCGCCACAAGCCCAAATCGAACACCTCCACGATGAGAGAAAAGAAGAACCTAGTCCTATTTGCCACCAAACGTGAGATAAGAGGGGTGTGTGAGAACCCATCTATTGTCCTACACTACGTCCTCGTGTGCAAGGACAATGCACCACAAACTAACACTTCTCACACTCTTCCTCTAGTCTTGTCTTCTCTTTTGCAGGAATTTCAAGATGTTTTCCCCGATGAGCTACCTCCGGGTCTACCTCCTCTACGAGACATTGAGCACCGAATCGACCTCATCCCTGGAGCACCTCTTCCGAACAAAGCTCCATACCGCGTCAACCCCGAAGAAACCAAAGAAATACAAAGGCAAGTAAAGCATCTCATAGACCATGGACATGTGCGTGAAAGTTTGAGCCCTTGTGCCGTCCCGGTCATTCTTGTGCCAAAACGTGACAGTAGCTTTCACATGTGCTCCGATTGTAGACCTATCAACGCTATCACCATTCTCTATAGGTATCCCGTTCCACGCCTAGATGATATGCTTGATGAGCTTAGTGGTGCCACTATCTTTTCCAAAATTGATCTTAAGAGTGGTTACTATCAAATCCGCATACAAGGGGGTGATGAATGGAAAACCGCCTTCAAAACCAAGTTTGGTTTGTATGAGTGGTTAGTCATGCATATGGGTCTCTCAGAGGCACCGGGCACTTTTATGCGCCTTATGAATCATGTCTTTCGACCTTACATTGGTATATTTGTTGTGGTTTACTTCGATGACATTCTTGTGTTTAGCAAATCTATCAAAGAGCATGTCACCCATGTCCGCACCATTTTGCAAACTCTTAGAAAAGAGCGCCTCTATGCTAATATGGAGAAATGCCTTTTTGGTGTTGATAAGCTCGTTTTCTTGGGTTTTGTTGTTTCCTCTAAGGGCATGTTGATGAGTCCAAGATCAATGCTATTAAGACTTGGCCACAACCAACCAACTAGCATCAAGTGCGTAGTTTTCTTGGCCTTGCGGGTTTCTATCATTGCTTTGTGAAGGATTTTAGCACCATTGCTTCGCCTTTGCATGCTTTGAGCAAGAAGAATGCGCCTTTTGTTTGGGGACCATCTCAAGATACCGCATTCAATGAGCTTAAGAATTTGCTTACTCATGCTCCCGTGCTTGCTTTACCCAACTTCGACAAGCCTTTTGAGATTCATTGCGATGCTAGTGGTAATGGCATAGGAGGTGTGTTTACATAAGAGAAGCGCCCCATAGCTTACTTTAGTGAGAAACTTTCTAGAGCGCAACTCAATTACCCCATCTATGACAAAGAGCTATATGCTTTAGTCCGTGTTTTGCATGAATGGGAAGATTACCTTTGTCCCCATGAGTTTATCATTCATACCGATCATGAGGCTCTCAAGTATCTTAAGGGTCAAACCAAGTTGAACAAGCGTCATGCTAAATGGAGTGAATTTATTAAGTCTTTTCCTTATGTCATCAAGTACATCAAGGGTAAAGAAAACATCGTAGCAGATGCTCTTTCCCGCATATGCATGCTTGTTACACAACTGAAGTTAGATGTCATTGGCTTCGAGCATATCAAAGACTTGTATGAGCATGATGCAACCTTTGCTACTCCTTATGCCGAGTGTTTGTCGCATACATCTTGGGAACGCTATTACATCAAAGATGGATATCTTATGCGAGCTAACAAACTTTGCATCCCCGAGTCTTCTCTTCATTTGTTGCTTTTGTAGGAATCTCATGGAGGAGGCTTAATGGGATATTTAGGACGCGACAAGACGTTCGCCACGCTCTCGAAGAACTACTTTTGGCCCAAGATGTTTCGGGACGTCAATCGTTTCACCAACCGATGCTCTACATGTCGCAAAGCTAAGTCCAAAGCTCAATCTCATGGCCTCTATATGCCTCTACCAATTCCATACCAACCATGGGAATACATTAGCATGGAATTTGTACTTGGCTTGCCTAGGGCTCGAAATGGGAAAGATTCAATATTTGCCGTTGTGGACCGTTTCTCAAAAATGGCACATTTTATTCCTTGCAACAAGATAGACGATGCTTCACATGTTGCTAATCTATTTTGTAGGGAAATATTGCGTCTACATGGAGTGCCAAAGACTATCATCTCGGACCACGACGTCAAGTTCCTTAGCAACTTTTGGAAGACCCTACGCGCCAAGCTCGGAATCAAGGTACTCTTCTCCACGGCTTACCATCCTCAAACCGACGGCCAAATGGAGGTGACAAACCGAACACTCTCCGCTCTACCTCGAGCACTCATCGATAAGAACATCAAGGAGTGGGAGGAGTGCCTACCTGTCGCCGAGTTCGCCTACAACCGAGCAAGACACTCAACAACCGGCAAGTCCCCCTTCGAGGTCGTCTACGGATTCAACCCTTTGTCACCATTGGATATTCTCCCTCTACCACTCCAAGAGCGCATCAATTTGGATGCAAGCGCATGAGCGACCCATCTCAAGAAGGTGCATGAAGATACAAGAAGCACAATCGAGCACCAAGTACAATGCCTTGCGACCAAGCTCAACGTCAACAAACACCCTATGAAATTCAACATTGGAGACCTCGTGTGGCTACACCTTCGCAAGGACCGCTTTCCCCAAGAACACAAGTCCAAACTTCGACCACGCACGGATAGACCATTCAAGGTGCTTGCACGCTACAGCAACAACGCATACAAGATCGACATCCCTCGTGACAAGTACTCTGTGAGCGACATCTTCAACATCGAAGATCTCTCGCCCTACCATGGTGATGAGGATTTCGATATGAGGACGGATCTTCCCCAAGGGAGGGGAGATGACGCGGAGCATCCCAAGATCATCCCCATGGACGCACCTACACCTCCAACGACACCACTTGGACCAATGACACGAGCCCGAGCCAAGGCTATCGAAGATAAGGTGAACTCACTCCTCTCCGAACTTCCACTTTCTATGCATGAGGCATGGCTACTACCTAAGTCCGAGGTGTTGTGCATGATTAGGCACCAAGAGTGTAATGCCCTGGACACACCCGCCGGTGGTCGTTACTCCTGGCGGGATCTAGACTGGCCCCACAGATCAATACTAGTCTTTTCTGTGCACTTTGTCCTCACTCATGCGCACCCGGGAGCAACTTCCCGGTCGGTCACCCATCCTGACACTACCCCAAGCTGAGGATGCTTAACTTTGGAGTTCTGTCCGAATGGGCTCCCGGAAAAGAAGGAATTCCTTATTGATATGAGTAGTCTATCATCCCTAATAAGCCAGGCTATCACAAAGAGGGCCCCCCCGAAGATGCGCATGAAGATGTACAAGTCCCCAAGTCCACGGATGAGGAGAACCAACGGAAAGAGCCAAGCACATCTCCCAGGCCCCGGACATCCGGCCAAGACCCCGGACATCCGGCCCCTAGAGCGTCGTCCACTATAGCAGCACAGCCGCCAGCAGCTAGATGCCCGGACATCCGGCCGTGACAGCCCGGACATCCGGCCTCTCCCAAGCACCCGGACATCCGGCCTCTCCCGAGCACCCGGACATCCGGCCGCCAACCCGGAAATCCGGCCCCTCCGAACCCGAGAGCAACCAATGCCACCACTCTAGCCCGGACATCCGGCCTCCATAGCCCGGACATCCGGCGTCGCCTGAAAGCCCGGACATCCGGCCCGACCAGCCCAGACATCCGGCCTCCCGTGTCTGCGCACAGTGAAGGGCCGAGGCCCGTGTATCCCTTCTCCCCCTAGACTATATATACTCCACCTCGCCCAACTTTCTAGGGTTAGCAAAGGTTTAGCTCATGTTTGTGTGAGAGCTTTGCTCATCCACTTGGTTACCTTCTCCACGGAGATTCGAGCCTCCATCGGAGAAGATCCCCCAAGTGGATTCAAGACCCCTTTTAGGGAAGAACTCAAGATGTCCTCACGGAGAAGATCGGCTACCCTTGTATCGTCCTTAGTTGTCTGTGGATCGTGTATCTTCTCTTATGTATTCGAGGATCTAGCACTTGTGTGACTTGTTCTTGCTAGTTTGAGTGTTCCTCTTGTGTTCCCCCTTGTGTTTTCCCTCGTTTCCCTCCTTGTGTTCTTCGTAGGATCCGCTCCTTTCGTGAAAGATCGGCCGATTAGGGTTCTACCCTACATCAAAGGGGTTGTCAATCCCTTCACGGTCACTTACGAAAGTGAGATCTGATAAAGATGATAAGATAATATTTTTGGAATTTTTATGATAAAGGTTAAAAGTAAAGATTGCAAAATAAAAGGTAACAAAAATAGCTTGTTGACGGAAGATTAATATAATGGAGAATAGAACCGGGGGCCATAGGTCTCACTAGTGGCTTCTCTCAAGATAGCATAAGTATTACGGTGGGTGAACAAATTACTGTCGAGCAATTGATAGAAAAGCGAATAATTATGAGAATATCTAGGCATGATCATGTATATAGGCATCACGTCCGTGACAAGTAGACCGACTCCTGCCTGCATCTACTACTATTACTCCACACATCAACCGCTATCCAGCATGCATCTAGAGTATTAAGTTCATAAGAACAGACAAACACATTAGGTAAGGTGACATGATGTAGAGGGATAAACTCAAGCAATATGATATAAACCCCATGTTTTTATCCTCGATGGCAACAATACAATACATCATTTCCCTTTCTGTCACTGGGATCGAGCACCGCAAGATTGAACCTTCTACCTCTTGAGCACTGCTTTGGTTTTCCCCGAAGAGGAAGGGATGATGCAGCAAAGTAGCGTAAGTATTTCCCTCAGTTTTTGAGAACCAAGGTATCAATCCAGTAGGAGGCTACGCGCGAGTCCCTCGTACCTGCACAAAACAAATAAATCCTCGCAACCAACGCGTTAAGGGGTTGTCAATCCCTACATGGCCACTTACGAGAGTGAGATCTGATAGATATGATAAGACAATATTTTTGGTATTTTTATGATAAAGATGCAAAGTAAAATAAAAGCAAAGTAAAAGCAAAAGGAAATAACTAAGTATTGGTAGATTAAGATGATGAAGATAGACCCGGGGGCCATAGGTTTCACTAGTGGCTTCTCTCGAGAGCATAAGTATTCTACGGTGGGTGAACAAATTACTGTTGAGCAATTGACAGAATTGAGCATAGTTATGAGAATATCTAGGCATGATCATGTATATAGGCATCACGTCCGAGACAAGTAGACCGACTCCTGCCTGCATCTACTACTATTACTCCACTCATCGACCGCTATCCAGCATGCATCTAGAGTATTAAGTTAATAGAAACATAGTAACGCCTTAAGCAATATGACATGATGTAGAGGGATAAACTCATGCAATATGATGAAAACCCCATCTTGTTATCCTCGATGGCAACAATACAATACGTGCCTTGCTGCCCCTACTGTCACTGGGAAAGGACACCACGAGATTGAACCCCAAAGCTAAGCACTTCTCCCATTGCAAGAAAGATCAATCTAGTAGGCCAAACCAAACTAATAATTCGAAGAGACTTGCAAAGATAACCAATCATACATAAAAGAATTCATAGAAGATTCCAATATTGTTCATAGATAGACTTGATCATAAACCCACAATTCATCGGTCTCAACAAACACACCGCAAAAAGAAGATTACATCGAATATATCTCCACAAGAGAGGGGGAGAACATTGTATTGAGATCCAAAAAGGGAGAAGAAGCCATCTAGCTACTAACTATGGACCCGTAGGTCTGAGGTAAACTACTCACACTTCATCGGAGAGGCTATGGTGTTGATGTAGAAGCCCTCCGTGATCGATGCCCCCTCCGGCGGAGCTCCGGAACAGGCTCCAAGATGGGATCACGTGGATAGAGAAAGTTGCGGCAGTGGAATTAGGGTTTTGGCTCCGTATCTGATCGCTTGGGGGTACGTAGGTATATATAGGAGGAAGGAGTACGTCGGTGGAGCAACAGGGGGCCCACGAGGGTGGAGGGCGCGCCTGGGGGGGGGGGGGGGTAGGCGCGCCCCCTACCTCGTGGCCTCCTCTTTTGTGTCTTGACGTAGGGTCCTAGTCTCCTGGGTCTTGTTCGTTGAGAAAATCACGTTCCCGAAGGTTTCATTCCGTTTAGACTCCGTTTGATATTCCTTTTCTTCGAAACCCTAAAACAGGCAAAAAACAGCAATTCTGGGCTGGGCCTCCGGTTAATAGGTTAGTCCCAAAAATAATAGAAAAGTGGATAATGAAGCCCAATAATGTCCAAAACAGTAGATAATATAGCATGGAGCAATCAATAATTATAAATACATTGGAGACGTATCAAGCATCCCCAAGCTTAATTCCTGCTCGTCCTCGAGCAGGTAAATGATAAAAACAGAATTTTTGATGCGGAGTGCTACTTGGCATAATTTTGATGTAATTCTTCTTAATTGTGGCATGAATATTTAGATCTGAAAGATTCAATACAAAAGTTCATATTTACATAAAAATAATAATACTTCAAGCATACTAACTAAGCAATTATGTCTTCTCAAAATAACATGGCCAAAGAAAGTTCATCCCTACAAAATCATATAGTTTAGTCATGTTTCATTTTCGTCACACAAGAATGCTCTCATCATGCACAACCCCGATGACAATCCAAGCAATTGTTTCATACTTTAGTAATCTCAAACCTATAAACTTTCACGCAATATATGACCGCGAGCCATGGACATATCACTATGGGTGGAATAGAATATAATGAGGGGGGTTATGTGGAGAAGACAAAAAAGGAGAAAGTCACACATCAATGATGCTAATCAATGGGCTATGGAGATGCCCATCGATTGATGTTAATGCAAGGAGTAGGGATTGCCATGCAACGGATGCACTAGAGCTATAAATGTATGAAAGCTCAACAAAAGAAACTAAGTGGGTGTGGATCCAACTTGCTTGCTCACGAAGACCTAGGGCAATTGAGGAGGCCCATTGTTGGAATATACAAGCCAAGTTCTATAATGAAAAATTCCCACTAGTATATGAAAGTGACAAAACAAGAGACTCTCTATCATGAAGATTAAGGTGCTACTTTGAAGCACAAGTGTGGCAAAGGATAGTAATATTGTCCCTTCTCTCTTTTTCTCTCATTTTTTGGGCCTTCTCTTTTTTGGGGGCCTTCTCTTTTTTATGGCCTTTCTCTTTTTTTATTCCTCACTTGGGACAATGCTCTATAAAATGATGATCATCACACTTCTATTTATTTACAACTCAATGATTACAACTCAATACTAGAACAAAAGATGACTCTATATGAATGCATCCGGCGGTGTACTGAGATATGCAATGGGCCAAGAGTGACATGTATGAAAGAATTATGAACGGTGGCTTTGCCACAAATACTATGTCAACTACATGATCATGCTAAGCAATATGACAATGACGAATGTGTCATGATAAACGGAATGGTGGAAAGTTGCATGACAATATATCTCGGAATGGCTATGGAAATGCCATAATAGGTAGGTATGGTGGTTGTTTTGAGGAAGATATAAGGAGGTTTATGTGTGAAAGAGCGTATCATATCACGGGGTTTGGATGCACCGGTGAAGTTTGCGCCAACTCTCAATGTGAGAAAGGGCAAAGCACGGTACCGAAGATGCTAGCAAGGATGGAAGGGTGAGAGTGCATATGATCCATGGACTCAATGTCGTGGTTCTAAGACTGACAGTAGAATAGGGGGGGGGGGGGTAGGAATGTAGAGGCAAGATCCTAGCTATGGAGGAGTTGTACGCACGAGTTTTACGAGTTCAGGCCCTTCTTGGAGGAAGTAACATCCCTACGTCTCAAAGCCCGGAGGCGGTCTACTGAATATATGCGTGATAATTACAAAAAGTGCGAACCCCTGTCCTAGAGGAGGGGGTGGCTTATATAGAGTGCGCCAGGACCCCGGCTCCCCTCCGTTACACAGGGTTCAATGCCCATAAAGGATGAGCGTTACTGGTAACATCTGAAGTAAAGTGTTGTAAATGCTCATAAAGCTATGGTTTAAACCCTGACCGTTGCAGAGTGGAAGGTTTCTCATCTTCTGGTGGTCGAGTGTCTTCAAGGTGGTTGACTGAACACATCTTCATGGTCGAGTGGATGATGGTTTCTCTTCGACTGCTTCTGATTCTTTGTAGAGAGGTCCTTGGGGAGGGTATGTTGGACAGATCCATGACCCTACCCTAGGTACATAGCTTCATCATTAGCCCCCGAATGGATCAGGGTTTGAGTGAGGAAGGAGTTGGGGACACTTCCGACCCATTCTTTGTGCCATGAGTATATCTTGTTCTAGAACAGTGAGTTGAGGGGACGCCGTTGACTCCTTTCGCAGTCGCCTTGGTCCATTCTTGGTTTTTGTCGAGTGAATTTTCGCAGTAGAATTCTGAATGATAATGTAGAGGATGCTTATCTTCAGTCTAGCAAGTTGCTCTCCTCTCTGCGGATTTCGCGGGATTCAAATTTTGGGAAGTGCGCCAGACGGGCGGAACCGTGGTTATCGGGACAGATTAGGCAAGTCTCCTCGATCCCCGCGCCACCTTTTCGCCACGTACTGCACGCGCGACTGTTGCTAGATTTGTTTAGATCGTCTGGGACCGCCAGTCAGTCACTCGGGGGACGACCTTATAAAACGCACCGGACCAGGCCTCTGCCTTGTGCGCTCCCATTCTGTCTTCTTCTTCCCCCGATCTCTTTGCCACACTCGCTTCCGCTCTCGTCACCGGACCCTCGCTCGAACTCGACCCGTCGCCATGGGGAAAGAGAAGACGGTGGCCCTGGAGCGCGCGAAGAAGGCGACCGCGAAGGCGAAGGACGAGAGGACCAGCCGGGGCGGATCCTCGTCGAGATCCGGCCTGCCACCGGGCTGGATCCAGGGCGACTGTATCCGCTCGACAATCACCCAGGACGACCTCGACGACCTGGTGGAAGGGGGACTGATCCCCCACAAGTCGGCATGGATCCCGGGGAACGAGACCGAGCCGCAGCCAAGGGAGGGTGAGTGTGTTCTCCTCGCCACCCACGTAGATCGCGGATTCTCACTGCCTCCCCATCCTTTTTTCTGGGGTTCTTTGAACTTCTTTGGGGCTCAGCTCCACCATTTCACTCCAAACACCATAGTCTATCTGGCTGCTTTCGTGTCGATGTGTGAAAATTTCTTGGGCTGTCGACCGCACTGGGGTCTTTTCAAACACATCTTCACCTGCCGTTCCCAGTCGGTCAAAAAGGCCAATCCGAGAGAGAGGACACAAGTGATCCAGATGTGCAAGAGTACCTTCCCAGCCATGATCCTTCCCGACTCAGTCCGGGGCCGGCAATCGACTTGGTTCTACTGCAAGGATCAGCCGACCCCGGGTCAGTCGACCAGACTTCCTCCCTTTTCTTTGGCTCGAGTGAAGAAGCCCGCCCCCCTGAAGGTGGTTCCAGAAGAGAAGGCGCGGGTCAAGGTGCTGGTCGAGCGGGTCGTCCAACTCGTCCGCGACGGGGTGACCGGGATGGACCTGCTGGAGGTCTTTCTCGGCCGACGCATCCAACCGCTTCAGGCACGCGATCATCCGATGTTGATGTGCTCTGGGCTCGAGGATTCCACGCGATCATCCGATTGGACAGTCTTCGAAGCGTCCCAGGACGTCTTCCCTAACGCCGACTGAGAAGGCCCCAAAGCAGTCCAAAGTTGTGCCGCCTCCAGCGCCGAAAGAACCAAAAGCCACCTCCTCCAAACTGCTAAAGGCTTTCCCCAGGATCAAAGTGACCGTCCCTACTATCTCCGGGTAATCATCTGACTTGTCCTTTTTGTTGACTCGATTAACCGGACGTAACCGATTGAATGCGGGTCTTTGCAGTGCTGCTACGTCAGGAACCTCTTCTCTCCAGTACCGGGACGAGGAGATGGAAGATGCGGTAACCTCCAACCCAGGTATAAACTCTTGTGATTTTGTTCTTGATTCCTTGGTCGATTGCGTTCTAGTGGTTCACTTGGGGTGGAATGATCTGCCTTGCAGCTCCACCCAACATCATCGATCTTCCAGATGACGATGAAGATGTGGCTCTTAATCCCAGGAAGAGCAAGAAGGTAGCAGCTGGCAGGATGTCTCGGCAAGAACCAACTACGACACCTCCTGTCCGTCAACCTGAAGACGCGGGCAGGGCCTCTGTGACCTTCGCTGCACCCTTGTCGAGTGAGCACCCCGCACCATCGACTGCACCTGTGATTCCTTCAGTCGTCCAACTCCACGCCACGGAGCTCCAAGCCGCCGCACCTGGGTCTTGTGCTCACTTTTTCACCAGCTATCCCGTCCCGGAAAACCAGTCGGAAGCGGCTGCAGAAGCTATCCGACAGGCTGACATGATGATGGAGCGGGTGAAGATGGTGCATGAGAACAGCTAGGCTGCCTACGACGCCAGTGCTGCTCTTCGGCCAATGTCCAGGTGAGTAGACTTTCCGACTGCTTTTGCCCTATGAGGATATGTTACCCGAAAAATATTCTCTACACAATCTCCTGTTGTTTGCGTCGAATTAGGGCACCCACTGGGTGTTTTTTTGTTTTTGGTAGTTTCGTTCTTCCACTCGGTCTGGGCGAGTGGGATCTGAACCGGTGGGGGCACGCTAAGTGCACCCACTAGGTGTAGTCCCCGAGACCGCGGTCGACTGCTGGCAGTCGACTGGGGTCTAAGTTCTACTTTCCTTTCTTTTTCATTTCTTACACTCGACTCAAGCGGACCGGTCGAGTAGGATCCGAACCGGTGGGGGCACGCCAAGTGCACCCACTAGGTGTAGTCCCCGAGACCGCAGTCGACTGTGGTCTGAACAGCTTTTTTTACTTGGTCCGGGCGGACTGGTCGAGTTGGGTCTTAGTCAGCGGGGGCATGCCAAGTGCACCCACTGGGTGTAGCCCCTGAGACCGCAGTCGATTGTGTGCAGTCGGCTGGGGTCTAAGCGAACTTCTTTAGGTTTTATTCACTTGGAAGTAAACAACCTTTGATCTTATCAACTGGTCCGTCTTTTGCCTTCTGCATAAGTCTTGTACTCTTATTTCCAAGTTTGCTGAACTTGAGGAGAAGCATAGGTAACTCAACCTCGACTTGGAATTGGCCTAGCAGAATCTGAAGAAAGCTCAAGGCGAAGCCGCTGGTATGGAAGGTAAGTGACTGTCGACTGACTTTCAATATATTTCTTTGATCTCTTCTTTGATTCGATTGCTTCTTTTGCAGAGAAAATGAAGTTGGATCTAGAGAAGAAGGACTCGGACCTCGCCGCCGCGCAAAAAGCAGCCCAAGATAAAACTTCTCTCGCAGACCAGAAGCTTGCTTCAATCAGAACGCTGGAAGGGGAGGTGAACAAACTGAAATCTTGTCTTAATGAAGCTAACTGCGAAGTGACCAGTCTGAAGAAGGACAATGTTGTCCTGAATAAAAAGTTGGAGTCTGCGATCCGCAAGAGCAATGACACGGAAGCTTATCTGAGGACTCTTGCCAAGAAACTCTATCTCACGCTAGAAGGTATTTCTTTTAAACCGACTATGTTGATGCTTGCGATCAGATCTTGCTCGGTCGATTCACTAATTTTTTGGCTGCAGATTTCTGCCAAGACTTCGATGAGGAAACTAGAAGGGTCGAGACGGGTCTGGCCCTATCGCTTCTCCAGTCTGCGACGAAACTGCAATGAACGTGCTCCGACTGGAGTTCCGTATCGCCAGCGCCACAAGCTACCTCGTGCGCCTGAAGGAGGTAGTCTCCCAAATCGACTCATTGCTTTGGCCGAGGGCGACTCTTCAAAATGACCTGGAATCCCTGATGACTCGACTGAACGAGATTCCTGACTGAGTGCAACAATGGAAGAAATCCTTCGCACGGTGTGGTGCTGACTTGGCGCTGTCCTTGGTGCGAGTCCATTGCAAGGAGGCTCGTGAAGACAAGCTGGCTGCGATCAAATTCGCTAACACCAAAAAGCATGACTTCCAGTCCTTCATGGAGACTTTCATTGCTGCCGCCACTCGGATCGCTGATGGGATCGACCTGGACTCATTCGTGGAGCCTGCCAGCCCTCCTCTGGCCGAGTGAACAAACTTATGAAACTTGAATCTGCTTTAAATTTGCCTCGGAATGCCGAGTGATTGCTATAACCGTTGAACTCCTTCGGGCTTGATGCCCGAGTACTTTTGATTTGCTGCTTGGAACTTTTAGGATTTATCCGAATTTGGTTTATCTCCGAATGTGCTTGTGTTTGCCTTCGAATGGACTTTGCTCACTACTCGGAATAGTCTTTGCGCTGGAGATGAAGCTCTGAGGTGGTGGCTCCAGTCGACCTGCGCTTCGTCATCCTTGCGGATAGGGATGGAGCGGACGTTGTACTTGTGCCGCAGCTCCGAAGGAGAAGGTTGCAGTCGACCTGCACCTCGTCGTCCTTGCGGATAGGGATGGAGCGTACGTTGTACTTGTGCCGTAGCTCCGAAGGAGAAGGTTGCAGTCGACCTACACCTCGTCGTCCTTGCGGATAGGGATGGAGTGTACGTTGTACTTGTGCCGTAGCTCCTAAGGAGAAGGTTGCAGTGGACCTGCACCTCGTCGTCCTTGTGGATAGGGATGGAGCGTACGTTGTACTTGTGCCGTAGCTCCGAAGGAGAAGGTTGCAGTCGACCTGCACCTCGTCGTCCTTGCGGATAGGGGTATGTTTCGAACTTAGGCGAGTACTGGACTGCAGCTAAGACCCCCGAGTGGGAGGATTGCTCTCCACTCGGTAAGATTTTTTCAAACTTAGGCGAGTACTGGACTGCAACTAAGCCCCTCGAGTGGGAGGATTGCTCTCCACTCGATAGGATTTTCTTCAAACTTAGGCGAGTACCGGACTGCAGCTAAGCCTCCTAGTGAGAGAACTTAGGCGAGTACTGGACTGCAGCTAAGCCCCCGAGTGGGAGGATTGCTCTCCACCCGGTAGGATCTTCTTCAAACTTAGGCGAGTACCGGACTGCAGCTAAGCCTCCTAGTGAGAGAACTTAGGCGAGTACTGGACTGCAGCTAAGCCCCCGAGTGGGAGGATTGCTCTCCATTCGGTAGGATTTTCTTCAAACTTAGGCGACTACCGGACTGCAGCTAAGCCTCCTAGTGAGAGAATTTAGGCGAGTACTGGACTACAGCTAAGCCCCCGAGTGGGAGGATTGCTCTCCACTCGGTAGGATTTTCTTTCGAACTTAGGCAAAACGGATTCGCGACTAAGCCCACCCACTGGGGGATTTTAGAAGTAAATAAGAACACAACAATCAAATAATAGGACCATAAGCTCTTGTCTTTGATAAACAAAATTACAAAGGTGTTTCTTATTACATTTTATTCGAATGAGTGCTTAAGTATAAAAGGGGCGGAGCAGCTACGCGTTCCAAGCCCGTGGCTCGTCTTTTTGATGCTCAATACTGTAAAGATGGTATGCTCCATTGTGGAGAACTTTGGTGATGATGAAGGGGCCTTCCCAAGTCGGGGCGAGCTTGTGTGGTTTCTGTTGATCTACTCGAAGAACCAGGTCTCCTTCTTGAAAGGCTCGACCCTTCACATTTCTGGCGTGGAATCGACGCAAGTCTTGCTGATAAATGGTCGTCCAGATCAAGGCCATCTCTCTTTCCTCCTCTAAGAGATCGACTGAATCTTGTCGGGTCTGCTCTGCTTCCTCTTCGGAGAAGAGCTCGACTCGGGGTGCGTTGTGGAGCAGTTCACTTGGCAGAACAGCTTCGGCTCCATAAACTAAGAAGAAAGGAGTTCGTCCGGTCGACCGATTATGAGTTGTCCTTAAACCCCACAGAACTGACGGAAGTTCATCAACCCAAGCGCCTGCTACGTGTTTGAGATCACGCATTAGTCGGGGTTTCAGTCCTTTGAGAATTAGGCCATTGGCTCTTTCTGCTTGTCCGTTCGACTGCGGGTGAGCGACCGAAGCATAGTCGACTCGAGTGCCTTGAGAAGCGCAGAATGCTCTGAACTCATCGAAATCGAAGTTCGACCCCTTGTCCGTGATAAAACTGACAGTGGTGCTAGCATCAAGGTTCTTGATAGGTTTAGCTTCGATCCATTTGGTAAACTTGTCGACTGCAACGAGCACATGAGTGAAGCCGCTTCTGCCAGTTCTCAGTGGTCCAACCATATCCAGTCCCCAAACAGCAAAGGGCCAGATGAGGGGGATCGTCTTCAGGGCTGACGCTGGCTTGTGGGACATGTCGGAGTAAAACTGGCAGCCTTCACATCTGTCGACTATATATTTCGCCATTTCATTTGCTCATGGCCAATAGAATCCAGCTCGGTATGCTTTAGCCACGATGGCCCGAGAGGACGCATGGTGACCACAGGTCCCCGAGTGGATGTCATTGAGGATCATTTGACCTTCTTATGGTGTTATGCATTTCTGACCGACTCCAGTCACGCTTTCCCTGAACAGTTGTCCTCTTATCACAATAAAGGCCTTGGATCGACGGACGATCTATCGAGCCTCTTCCTCATCCTCTGGGAGTTCTTTCCTGAGGATGTACGCAATGTAGGGCACCGTCCAGTCGGGAGTAATGGCCAGAATCTCCATGATCAGGTCGACCACGGCTAGGACCTCGACTTCAGTCGGATCTGTGGTGCTCTTAGGTTGCGGGGGCTCTTCAGTAAAAGGATCTTCCTGAACTATCGGCGTGTGAATATGCTCCAAAAACATATTGCTGGGAATGGCTTCTCTCTTGGAACCTATATTTTCTAAGTCATCGGCTGCTTGATTTTTCAGTCGGGGTATGTGGTGGAGCTCTAACCCCTCAAACTTCTTCTCAAGCTTCCGCACCGCGTTGCAGTAACAAGTCATGGCTGGGCTTCTGACATCCCTCTCCTTCATCACTTGATTAACTACCAAATCTGAGTTGCCATAGACCATGAGGCAACGGACGCCGAGTGAGATGGCCATGCGCAACCCATACAAGAGTGCTTCATATTCTGCTTCATTGTTGGAGGAATCAAAGTGAATCTGGATGACATATCTGAGCCTGCCTCTCGGGGGCATACCAGAACTACCCCAGCACCAGAAACATTCAGCATTTTGGATCCGTCAAAGAACATGGTCCAGTGCTCCGAGTGAACTTGAGTCGGCAGTTGCTGTTCTATCCACTCGCGAGGAAATCTGCTATTGCTTGGGACTTGATAGCTTTCTTTGCCTCAAACTTGATATCCAAGGGAAGGAGTTCAATCGCCCATTTTGCCACTCGACCAGTTGCATCTCTGTTGTGCAGAATCTCTGACAATGGAGCATCGCTGACGACTGTAACAGAGTGATCCGAGAAATAGTGTGCAACCTTCTTCGTGGTCATGTAAATCCCATAGACAAGCTTCTCATAGTGAGGATATCTCTGCTTTGACGGGGTCAGGACTTCAGAAATATAATAAACTGGGCGTTGAACTTTATAAGCTTTTCCTTCTTCTTCCCGCTCGACCGTAAGTACTGTACTGACGACTTGTCCAGTGGCTGCTATATAAAGCAGTAGAGGCTCTTTGCTGATTGGAGCAGCAAGCACCGGCTGGGTGGAAAGTAGGGCTTTAGCTCTGCAAACGCTGCATCAGCTTCTGGGGTCCACTCGAACTTATCTGATTTCTTCATCAGTCGATAAAGAGGCAACGCCTTTTCACCGAGGCGAGAAATGAATCGACTTAGGGCGGCCAAGCAACCAGTAAGCTTCTGGACATCATGCACACGCACAGGGCGTTTCATTCGGAGTATAGCGCCCACTTTCTCTGGGTTAGCATCGATTCCTCGTTCGGAAACAAGGAAACCGAGTAACTTTCCGCCCGAAACTCCAAACGTGCACTTTGATGGATTGAGCTTGATATCATACCTTCTGAGGTTGGCAAAGGTTTTAGCAAGGTCAGTCAGTAGGTCGGAACCTTTACGTGACTTGACCACAATGTCATCCATGTATGCTTCCACATTCTGACTGATCTGAGTGAGCAGGCACTTCTGAATCATCCGCATGAATGTGGCTCCGGCATTCTTCAAACCGAATGGCATTGTGACATAACAGAAGCACCCAAACGGGGTGATAAAAGCTGTTTTTATCTCACCAGGTCCGTACAGACGGATCTGGTGGTACCCGGAGTAGGCGTCCAAAAAGGAAAAATGCTCGCACCCTGCAGTCGAGTCGACTATCTGGTCGATGCGAGGGAGAGGGAAGTGATCTTTCGGGCAGGCCCGATTGATATGCTTGAAATCAATGCACATGCGAAGTGAGTCGTCCTTCTTTGGAACCATGACAACATTGGCTAAGCACTCGGAGTGGTAAATCTCTCGGATAAACTCAGCTGCCAAAAGCCGAGCCACCTCTTCACCGATTACCTTTCTCTTCTGTACGGGGGACTGTCGAAGATGCTCTTTGACTGGTTTCACCTTTGGGTCGACTCGCAAATGATGCTCAGCCAGTCCCCTGGGAACACCCGACATGTCAGAAGGCTTCCATGCAAAGATGTCCTAGTTCTCATGGAGGAACTGGATGAGCGCTTCTTCCTATTTGGAGTCAAGTGTGGTTGAAATGTGAGTCGGAGCAACATTGGAATCTATCGGGTGAATGTGAATCGACTTTGTTTCACCGGACAACTGGAATGCTGAATCTGTGGATGGCTTCTTGGCTCGCAACAAGTCACTCGGATCTGCATTTTTCTGGTATTCTTGCAATTCTACCACCGCCATCTGAGCATCGGCGATCTTTGAGCCCTTCTGGAAGCACTCTTCTGCCTTCTTACGATTACCAGAGATTGTGATCACTCCTTTGGGACTAGGCATCTTCAGTTTGAGGTACACGTAACACGGTCGAGCCATAAATCGTGCATAAGCTGGCCTTCCCAGAATTGCATGATAAGCACTCTGGAAATCCACAACTTCAAATGTCAACTTTTCTTTGCGGTAATTTTTAGAATCACCGAAAACCACGTCGAGCGCAATCTGACCAAGGGATGCTCATAAAGCTATGGTTTAAACCCTGACCGTTGCAGAGTGGAAAGTTTCTCATCTTCTGGTGGTCGAGTGTCTTCAAGGTGGTCGACTGATCACATCTTCATGGTCGAGTGGATGATGGTTTCTCTTCGACTACTTCTGATTCTTTGTAGAGATGTCCTTGGGGAGGGTATGTTGGACAGATCCATGACCCTACCCTAGGTACATAGCTTCGTCACTCAACATTAGTCATAAAGAACTCACATACTCATCAAAAACCTCGGCACTACACGCATGCTCCTAGGGGGATAGAGTGGTAGGAAAAGACCATCGCTCGTCCCCGACCGCCACTCATAAGGAGGACAGTCAAATAACACCTCATGTTTCAAATTTGTTACATAACGTTTACCATACATGCATGCTACGGGACTTGCAAACTTCAACACAAGTATTTCTCAATTTCACAACTACTCAACTAGCACGACTTTGATATTATTACCTCCATATCTCAAAACAATCATCAAGCATCAAACTTCTCTTAGTATTCAAATCACTCATAAGAAATTTTTACTAATCTTGAATACCTAGCATATTAGTATTTAAACAAATTACCATGCTATTAAGACTCTCAAAATAATCTAAGTGAAGCATGAGAGATCAATAGTTTCTATAAAACAAATCCACCACCGTGCTCTAAATGATATAAGTGAAGTAATAGAGCAAAACTATATAACTCAAAAGATATAAGCGAAGCACATAGAGTATTCTAACAAATTCCAAGTCATGTATGGCTCTTCTCAAAAGGTGTGTACATCATGGATGATTGTGGTAAACTAAAAAGCAAAGACTCAAATAATACAAGACGCTCCAAGAAAAACACATATCATGTGGTGAATAAAAATATAGCTCCAAGTAAAGTTACCGATAGAAGTAGACGAAAGAGGGGATGCCTTCCGGGGCATCCCCAAGCTTTGGATTTTAGGTGTCCTTAGATTATCTTGGGGGTGCCATGGGCATCCCCAAGCTTAGGCTCTTGCCACTCCTTATTCTATAATCCATCAAATCTTTACCCAAAACTTGAAAACTTTACAACACAAAACTCAAAGTAGAAAATCTCGTGAGCTCCGTTAGGGAAAGAAAACAAAAGACCACTTCAAGGTACTGTAATGAACTCATTTTTTATTTATATAGGTGTTAAACCTACTGTATTACAACTTCTCTATGGTTTATAAACTATTTTACTAGCCATAGATTCATCAAAATAAGCAAACAACACACGAAAAACAGAATCTGTCAAAAACAGAACAGTCTGTAGTAATCTGTAGCTAGCGCAAGATCTGGAACCCCAAAAATTCTAAAATAAATTTCTGTACGTGCGGAATTTATCTATTAATCATCTTCAAAAAGAATTAACTAAATAGCACTTTCCAAATAAAAATGACAGCAGTTCTCGTGAGTGCTAAAGTTTCTGTTTTTACAGCAAGTTTAACAAGACTTTCCCCAAGTCTTCCCCAAACACAACGAGCGCTATCGTTTAACGCCCCTAGCTAGGCATAACAAGCAAGGATAGATCTAGGTATTGCCATAATAGTAAGATAGATTGTTAAAACTCATTTCATATTCTCTACGTTCGGCAGCAAGTTTTCTTTGAGGCAAGAAAAAGTAATCAAAAGGGCTAAATTTAATGGGACAAAAGTCCCCAAGATCAACCTTGGGAGGTATAGGTTCCTCCTTTGGTCCTTCATATTGCACAACCAATTCATCATTATAAGCATTATTTTGACAGAACTTTGTGAGCCTATATTTAAGAGAATATCCTAGTTCATTATTTCGGATAGCCAAATCATCATTAAGTTCAGAAATTCTATCAACTAAAACATTGGTAGGAACCCTTTTTCTAAGATTTTCATTGAAAGCAACATAGTCTAGATATTGAAAACGCATTATTTCTTCTTGATCAAAGAGGATGGCCTCTATGGGAGGACGGAAAGCGTCCACCCTATAATGTGCAAAGATTTCTTTGGCCACTTTTATTATGAATCTAAACTCATCAGCCAAAAATATAGTAGCGGCACGCTTAACAGAAGAATGCTCAATATTAGAAAATTCTAGGAAAATCCTTTGTATGCAAGGATGCATGTGCATGAATTGTCTTTCAAGTTCAACTACAAGCATGGCAATAGCGTCTGCAAGACTACTAGTTCTATGAAGGATAGAACTACCCATAGAAGGTAAAGCACCGGCACAAGTAAAGAAATCTTGAATAACTCGTTTTCCAATAATATTACCACTACCAACACGGAGTTTTTTTGTATGTATGATGGTGGGTTCTTTAGTAGGAGCATCAGAATTTTTCATGATATTATTATTGTCCATGTCGACAATAATTTCCCCAATTTCAGACATAGTGGAAGAAGGTAAGGGACTAGTCATAACGACAAGCAAACGAACTAACGCACAAGCAAACAAAAAGCAAACGGGCAAATAGAGGCAAACGGGAAAGAAAAGGAGGAAAGAGAGAGAGGGCGAATAAAACAGCAAGGGTGAAGTGGGGGAGAGGAAAACGAGAGGCAAATGGCAAATAATGTAATGCGGGAGATAAGGGTATGTGATGGGTACTTGGTATGTTGACTTTTGCGTAGACCTCCTCGGCAACGGCGCCAGAAATCCTTCTTGCTACCTCTTGAGCACTGCGTTGGTTTTCCCCGAAGAGGAAGGCATGATGCAGCAAAGTAGCGTAAGTATTTCCCTCAGTTTTTGAGAACCAAGGTATCAATACAGTAGGAGGCTACGCGCGAGTCCCTCGTACCTGCACAAAACAAATAAATCCTCGCAACCAACGCGTTAAGGGGTTGTCAATCCCTACACGGCCACTTACGAGAGTGAGATCTGATAGATATGATAAGATAATATTTTTGGTATTTTTATGATAAAGATGCAAAGTAAAATAAAAGGAAATAACTAAGTATTGGTAGATTAATATGATGAAGATAGACCCGGGGGCCATAGGATTCACTAGTGGCTTCTCTCGAGAGCAGAAGTATTCTACGGTGGGTGAACAAATTACTGTTGAGCAATTGACAGAATTGAGCATAGTTATGAGAATATCTAGGTATGATGATGTATATAGGCATCACGTCTGAGACAAGTAGACCGACTCCTGCCTGCATCTACTACTATTACTCCACTCATCGACCGCTATCCAGCATGCATCTAGAGTATTAAGTTAATAAAAACAGAGTAACGACATGATGTAGAGGGATAAACTCATGCAATATGATGAAAATCCATCTTGTTATCCTCAATGGCAACAATACAATACGTGCCTTGCTGCCCCTACTATCACTGGGTAAGGACACCGCAAGATTGAACCCAAAGCTCATCACTTCTCCCATTGCAAGAAATATCAATCTAGTAGGCCAAACCAAACTGATAATTCGAAGAGACTTGCAAAGATAACCAATCATACATAAAAGAATTCAAAGAAGATTCAAATATTGTTCATAGATAGACTTGATCATAAACCCACAATTCATCGGTCTCAACAAACACACCGCAAAAAGAAGATTACATCGAATAGATCTCCACGAGAGAGGAGGAGAACATTGTATTGAGATCCAAAAAGAGAGAATAAGCCATCTAGCTACTAACTATGGACCCGTAGGTCTGAGGTAAACTACTTACACTTCATCGGAGAGGCTATGGTGTTGATGTAGAAGCCCTCCGTGATCGATGCCCCCTCAGGCGGAGCTCCGGAACAGACCACAAGATGGGATCTCGTGGATATAGAAAGTTGCAGCGGTGGAATTAGGGTTTTGGATCTGTGTTTGGTCGTTTGGGGGTACGTAGGTATATATAGGAGGAAGGAGTACGTCGGTGGAGCAACAGGGGGCCCATGAGGGTGGAGGGCGCGCCTTGGGGGGGGGGGGGTAGGCACGCCCCCTACCTCGTGGCCTCCTCTTTTGTGTCTTGACGTAGGGTCCAAGTCTCTTGGGTCTTGTTCGTTGAGAAAATCACGTCCCCGAAGGTTTCATTCCGTTTGGACTCCGTTTGATATTCCTTTTCTTCGAAACCCTAAAACAGGCAAAAACAGCAATTCTGGGCTGGGCCTCCGGTTAATAGGTTAGTCCCAAAAATAATATAAAAGTGGATAATAAAGCCCAATAATGTCCAAAACAATAGATAATATAGCATGGAGCAATAAAAAATTATAGATACGTTGGAGACGTATCAGAACCCAAAGCTAAGCACTTCTCCCATTGCAAGAAAGATCAATCTAGTAGGCCAAACCAAACTGATAATTCGAAGAGACTTGCAAAGATAACCAATCATACATAAAAGATTTCAGAGAAGAATCAAATGTTGTTCATAGATAGACTAGATCATAAACCCACACTTCATCGGATCTCGACAAACACACCGCAAAAAGAGTTACATCGAATAGATCTCCAAGAAGATCGAGGGGAACTTTGTATTGAGATCAAAAGAGAGAGAAAAGGCCATCTAGCTAATAACTATGGACCCGAAGGTCTGAAGTAAACTACTCACACATCATCGGAGGGACCATGGAGTTGATGTAGAGGCCCTCCGTGACCGATGCCCCCTCCGGCGGAGCGCCGGAAAAGGCCCCAAGATGGGATCTCTTGGGTACAGAAGGTTGCGGCGGTGGAAATAGGGTTTCGTGGTGCTCCTGGATGTTTTCAGGGTATATGAGTATATATAGGAGGAAGAAGTAGGTTGGTTGAGCCACGAGGGGGGAGGCCACGCCCGCCTACTCATGGCCTCCTCGGTTGTTTCTTGACATCCACTCCAAGTCCTCTGGATCACGTTTGTTCCAAAAATCACGTTCCCGAAGGTTTAATTCCATTTGGACTCCGTTTGATATTCTTGTTCTGCGAAACACTGAAATAGGCAAAAACAACAATTTGCAGTGGGCCTTGGGTTAATAGGTTAGTCCCAAAAATAATATAAAAGTGTATAATAAAGCCCATTAAACATCCATAACAGATATAATAGCATGGAACAATCAAAAATTATAGATATGTTGGAGACTTATCAAGCATCCCCAAGCTTAATTCTTGCTCGTCCTCGAGTAGGTAAATGATAAAAACATAATTTTTGATGTGGAATGCTTTCTAGCATATTCTTCAATGTAATTTTCTCTATTGTGGCATGAATGTTTAGATCCGAAAGATTCAAGATAATAGTTTAATGTTGACATAAAAACATTGTTGAGGAAATCGTTAACTGGTAGCTGCTCGAGTGGCTAGCGAGTAGGGGATTAATCGGCTAATTGGCATGTTAATCGGCCATTTAATCAATTAATCGGATGATTTTTTGGTTTATCGGCTACTCGGTGACCCTATGAGTAGGGATTAATCGGCAAGTTAACTGGTTAATCGGATGAATTCTTGAACAGGGCATAAAAATAAGGGTTTTTATCAGTTATGCCATTGGTTGTGTCCCACTACTCAGTTTTGCCACTAGAAATTTAAACTGCTCAAAAATGCCATCGCTTCATTAGACACATGCTCAAAAATGCCACTAAACACCATTATTGTGATCTCAAATCTCTTTTGCCATGTTATAATGACATAAATACCTATGAGCCAACATGCCAGCTCTCCCTCTATCTCACTACAATAAAGTATGGGGCCCACTTGATCCCAACATCGTTCTTATTTTCCTATATCATTGTGAGATAGAGAGAACTGACATGTGGGTCTAGGCTTACTTTTGTCATAGAACATGGTCAACGGGTTTGACGTAAAAATAACAATGTCTAATGGCATTTTTGAGCAAACATCTAACAGAACGGTGGCATTTTTGAGATATCTAATGGCATTTTTGAGCAAGCATCTCACGGATTGATGGCATTTTTGAGCAGTTGTAACTTCTAATGGCAAAACTGAGTAGTGGGACACAACTAGTGGCATAAATGATAAAACCCCTAAAAATAATAATACTCCAAGTATGCTAACCAAGCAATTATGTCTTATCAAAATAACATAGCCAAAGAAAGCTTATCCCTACAAAATCATATAGTTTGGCCAAGCTTCATTTTCGTCAGACAAAATGCTCTCATCATGCACAACCCCAATGACAAGCCAAGCAATTGTTTCATACTTAGCCTTTTCAAACTCTTTCAACTTTTACACAATATATGAGCGCGAGCCATGGACATAGCACTATGGGTGGAATAGAATATAATGATTGAGGTTGTGTGAGAAGACAAAAGGGAGAAAGTCTCTCATTTACGTGGCTAATCAATGGGCTATGGAGATGCCCACCGGTTGATGTCAATGCAAGGAGTAGGGATTGCCATGCAACAGATGCACTAAAGCTATAAATATATGAAAGATCATCAAAGAAACTAAGTGGGTGTGCATCCAACTTGCTTGCTCACGAAGACTTAGGACATTTGAGGAAGCCCATCATTGGAATATACAAGCCAAGTTCTATAATGAAAAATTCCCACTAGTATATGAAAGTGACAAAATAAGAGACTCTCTATCATGAAGATCATGGTGCTACTTTGAAGCACAAGTGTGGAAAAAGGATAGTAACATTGTCCCTTCTTTCTTTTTCTCTCATTTTTTAATTTGGGCCTTTTTTAGGCCTCTTTTTTTTGTCCGGAGTCTCATCCCGACTTGTGGGGGAATCATAGTCTCTATCATCCTTTCCTCACATGGGACAATGCTCTAATGATGATCATCACACTTTTGTTTATTTACAACTCGATACTTCGAACAAAATATGACTCTATATGAATGCCTCTGGCGGTGTACCGGGATTGCGATTAATCAAGAGTGACTTGTATGAAAAATTAAGCATGGTTGCTTTGCGACAAACACGATGTCAACTACATGATCATGCAAGGCAATATGACAATGATGATGTGTGTCATAATAAATGGAATGGTGGAAAGTTGCATGGCAATATATCTCGGAATGGCTATGGAAATGCCATAATAGGTAGGTATGGTGGCTGTTTTGAGGAATATATAAGGAGGCTTATGATTGATAGAGCGTATCATATCATGGGTTTTGGATGCACCGGCGAAGTTTGCACCAACTCTCAAGGTGAGAAAGGGCAATGCACGGTACCAAAGAGGCTAGCAATGATGGAAGGTTGAGAGTGCGTATTATCCATGGACTCAACATTAGTCATAAAGAACTCACATACTTATTGCGAAAATCTACAAGTCATCAAAACCAAGCACTACACGCATGCTCCTAGGGGGATAGATTGGTAGGAAAAGGCCATCGCTCGTCCAGGACCGCCACTCATAAGGAAAGCAATCAAAGAACACCTCATGCTTCAAATTTGTCACACAACATTTACCATACGTGCATGCTACGGGACTTGCAAACTTCAAAACAAGTATTTCTCAATTTCAAAATTACACAACTAGCAACCTCTAATATTACCACCTTTATATCTCAAAACAACTATCAAGCATCCAACTTCTCTTAGTATTTCAAATTTATAACCAAAGCAAATTACCATGCTGTTCTAAAGGACTCTCAAAATAATATAAGTGAAGCATGAGAGATCAATAATTTCTATAAAATAAAACCACCACCGTGCTCTAAAAGATATAAGCGAAGCACTAGAGCAAAATTATCCAACTCGAAAGATATAAGTGAATCACATAGAGTATTCTAATAAATTCCAATTCATGTGTGTCTCTCTAAAAAGGTGTGTACAGCAAGGATGATTGTGGTAAACTAAAAAGCAAAGACTCAAATCATACGGGACGCTCCAAGCAAAACACATATCATGTGGTGAATAAAAATATAGCTCCAAGTAAAGTTACCGATGGAAGAAGACAAAAGCGGGGATGCCTTCCGGGGCATACCCAAGCTTAGGCTTTTGGTTGTCCTTGGATTTTACCTTGGGGTGCCTTAGGCATCCCCAAGCTTAGGCTCTTGCCTCTCCTTGTTCCATAATCCATCAAATCTTTACCCAAAACTTGAAGACTTCACAACACAAAACTTAAAAGAAAATCTCGTGAGCTCCGTTAGTAAAAGAAAAGAAACCACCACTTCAAGGTACTGTAATGAACTCATTATTTATTTATATTGGTGTTAAACCTACTGTATTCCAACTTTTCTATGGTTCATAAACTCTATTACTAGCCATAGATTCTTCAAAATAAGCAAACAACACACGAAAAACAGAATCCGTCAAAAACAGAACAATCTGTAGTAATATGTAGGTTTAGAATACTTATGGAACCCCAAAAATTCTAAAATAAATTTATGGACGTGAGGAATTTATCTGTTAATCATCTTCAAAAAGAATTAACTAAATAGCACTCTCCAGTAAACAATGGCAGCAAATCTCGTGAGCGCTAAAGTTTCTGTTTTTTACAACAAGATCTCAAAGACTTTCCCCAAGTCTTCCCAAAGGTTCTACTTGGCACAAACACTAATCAAAAGCATAAAACCACATCTAAACAGAGGCTAGATTAATTATTTATTACTAAACATAATCAAAAAGCAAGAAACAAAAATAAATTTGGGTTGCCTCCCAACAAGCGCTATCGTTTAACGCCCCTAGCTAGGAATAAAAGCAAGGATAGATCTAGGTATTGCCATGATAATGATAAGGTAAATCGCGAAAACTGATCTCATACTCCCTATGTTCAGCAGCAAGCTTTCTTTGTGGCAAGCAAAAATAATCAAAAGGGCTAAATTTAATGGGACAAAAGTCCCCAAGATCAAGCTCGGGAGGTATTGGTTCCTCCTTTGGCCCCTCATATTGCACAACCAATTCATCATTATAAGCATTCTTTTGGCAAAAAGTCATGAGCCTTTGTTCAAGGGATAAACCTAACCCATTGTTCTGGATAGCAAAATTATCATTAAGTTCAGAGATCATGTTAACAAGAACATTGGTAGGAACCTTTTTTCTAAGGTTTTCATTAAAATCAACATGATCTAAAGATCGTAAACGCATAATCTCTTCTTGATAAAAAAAGATTGCTTCTATGGGAGGACGGCCGGCATCCACCCTATAATGCGCAAAATTTTCATTGGCCTCTTTTATTATAAATCTGAACTCATGAGCTAAAAAGATGGTCGTTTCTCGCTTAACAGAAGAATGCTCAATATTAGAAAATTCTAGGAAAATCCTTTGTTTGGAAGGATACATATGTAAAAATTGTCTTTCAAGTTCAAGTATGAGCAAAGATATAGCATCCGCGAGACTACTAGTTTTATGAAGAATAGACACGCTCATGGTGGGCAAAGCACCGGCACAAGTAAAGAAATCTTGAATAACTCCCTTCCCAATAATATTACCGCTACCAATCTAAAACTTTTTAGTATGTAAAATAGTAGGATTTTGAAGAGGGTCATCGATAGAATCAAAGTTTTCCATCATCCTTATCAACGATAACCTCCCCAATTTTAGACATGATGGCAACAAATTACAAAAAGAACAAGCACACAGAAGGCAGGAAGGAAAGAGAGGGCGAATAAAACGGCAAGGGTGAACTGGCGGAGAGGAAAATGAGAGGCAAATGGAAAATAATGTAATGCGAGGGATAAGAGTTTGTGATGGGTACTTGGTATGTCTTGACTTGTGCGTGGACTCCCCGGCAATGGCACCAGAAATCCTTCATGCTACCTCTTGAGCACTGCGTTGGTTTTCCCTTGAAGAGGAAAGGGTGATGTAGCAAAGTAGCGTAAGTATTTCCCTTAGTTTTTGAGAACCAATGTATCAATCCAGTAGGAGGCCACACGCAAGTCCCTCGAACCTACACAAACAAATAAGAACATCGCAACCAACGCGATAAAGGGGTTGTCAATCCCTTCACGGTCACTTACGAGAGTGAGATCTGATAGAGATGATAAGATAATATTTTTGTTATTTTTATGATAAAGATTAAAAGTACATATTGCAAAATAAAAGGTAATAGAAATAGTTTGTTGATGGAAGATTAATATAATGGAGAATAGACCCCGGGGCCATAGGTTTCACTAGTGGCTTCTCTCAAGATAGCATAAGTATTACGGTGGGTGAACAAATTACTGTCGAGCAATTGATAGAAAAGCGAATAATTATGAGAATATCTAGGCATGATCATGTATATAGGCATCATGTCCGTGACAAGTAGACCGACTCCTGCCTACATCTACTACTATTACTCCACACATCGACCGCTATCCAGCATGCATCTAGAGTATTAAGTTCATAAGAACAGAGTAACGCATTAGGTAAGATGACATGATGTAGAGGGATAAACTCAAGCAATATGATATAAACCCGATCTTTTTATCCTCGATGGCAACAATACAATACGTCATTTCCCTTTCTGTCACTGGGATCAAGCACCGCAAGATTGAACCTTCTACCTCTTGAGCACTGCTTTGGTTTTCCCGAAGGTTTCATTCCGTTTGGACTACGTTTGATATTCCTTTTCTACGAAACACCGAAATAGGCAAAAAAACAGCAATTTGCACTGGGCCTTGGGTTAATAGGTTAGTCCACAAAATAATATAAAAGTGTATAATAAAGCCCATTAAACATCCAAAACAAAATATATAATAGCATGGAACAATCAAAAATTATAGATACGTTGGAGACGTATCAGGCATCCCCAAGCTTAGGCTTTTGGTTGTCCTTGAATTTTACCTTGGGGTGCCTTGGGCATCCCCAATCTTAGGATCTTGCCACTCCTTATTCCATAATCCATCAAATCTTTACCCAAAACTTGAAAACTTCACAACACAAAACTCAACAGAAAATCTCATGAGCTCCGTTAGTATAAGAAAACAAACCACCACTTAAGGTATTGTAATGAACTCATTATTTATTTATATTGGTGTTAAATCTACTATATTCCAACTTCTCTATGGTTCATACCCCCGATACTAGCCATAGATTCATCAAAATAAGCAAAAAACACATGAAAAACAGAATCTGTCAAAAACATAACAGTCTGTAGTTATCTGTAGGTTTCGAATACTTCTGTAACCCCAAAAATTCTGAAATAAAATGGTGGACTGAGGAATTTGTCTATTAATCATCTGCAAAAATAATAAACCTAATCGCACTCTCTAGTGAAAAAATGGCAGCAAATCTTGTGAGCACTAAAGTTTCTGTTTTTTACAGCAAGATCGCAAAAACTTCCCCCAAGTCTTCCCAAAGGTTCTACTTGGCACAAACACTAATTAAAAGCATAAAACCACATCTAAACAGAAGCTCGATGAATTATTCATTACTAAACAGAACCAAAAAGCAAGAAACAAAAATAAAATTGGGTTGCCTCCCAACAAGCGCTATCGTTTAACGCCCCTAGCTAGGCATAAAAACAAGAATACATCTAGGTATTGTCATCTTTGGTATGCAATTCATAAGTGGCTCTCATAATAGATTCATATGGTAATTTCGTTTTCTTTCTAGGAAAGTGTTGCATGCCTTTCCTTAACGGAAATTGGAATCTAATATTTCTTTCTTTCATATCAATAGTTGCACCAATCATTCTAAGGAAAGGTCAACCAAGAATAATAGGACATGTATGATTGCAATCTATGTCAAGACCAATGAAATCTACGGACACATAATTCCTATTTGCAACTATAAGAACATCATTAATCCTTCCCATAGGTTTCTTAATGGTGGAATCTGCAAGATGCAAGTTTAAAGAACAATCATCAAGTTCGCGGAAACCTAACACATCACACATTTTTTTGGAAGGAAACACTAGCACCCAAATCACATAAAGCATAGCATTCATGATCTTTAATCTTAATTTTAATAGTAGGTTCCCACTCATCATAAAGTTTTCTAGGGATAGAAACTTCTAATTCAAGCTTTTCTTCATAAGATTGCATTAAAGCATCAACGATATGTTCGTTAAAAGCTTTATTTTGACTATATGCATGAGGAGAATTTAACACGGATTGCAACAAGGAAATACAATCTATTAAAGAACAATTATCATAATTAAATTCCGTGAAATCCAAAATAGTGGGTTCATTGCTATGTAACGTTTTGACCTCTTCAATCCCACTTTTACCAATTTTTGCATCAAGATCTAAAAACTCTGAATCATTGCGACGCCTTTTAACTAAAGTTGACTCATCTCCAATCTCATCATTATCAAGATTCATATTGCAAAACAAAGATTTAATAGGAGACACATCAATCACTTTTAGATCTTCATCCGTATTACCTTCTAGATGTTCCGGTTTGGCGGCCATATTATTAACTAAGGTGGCCTGCTAATCCGAAATTTGGGCAATTAATTTTTCAAGATGAGCAAACTGAGATTTCAAACCATAAAATTCCTTAGACATATCATCAAGCTCTTTATTCATGTACTCCATAAAGCCTTTTTGTTCTTTAAGCTCGTCTCTAAAGAAATTATTATGCTCAAATTGCAAAGTCATAAAGCTTCTGACATTGTTTTCAATTTCTTCCAACCTTCTAAGGTGAGGATCAACGTTTTTAGGCAGGGCCATTAGGGCAAATAGGCAACAAGAAGCAAACGAAAAAAAATGAACGGAAAAAGAGGGTGAATAAAACGGCAAGGTGAAGTGGGGAGAGGAAAACGAGAGGCAAATGGCAAATAATGTAATGCGAGCGATAAGAGTTTGTGATGGGTAATTGGTATGTCTTGACTTGACTTGACTTGGCGTAGATCTCCCTGGCAACGGCGCCAGAAATCCTTCTTGCCACCTCTTGAGCATTGCGTTGGTTTCCCTTGAAGAGGAAAGGGTGATGCAACAAAGTCGTGTAAGTATTTCCCTCAGTTTTTGAGAACCAAGTTATCAATCCAGTAGGAGACTACACACAAGTCGCCTCGCACCTACACAAACAAATAAGAACCTTGCAACCAACGCGATAAAGCGGTTGTCAATCCCTTCATGGCCACTTGCAAAAGTGAGATCTGATAGAGATAATAAGATAAATATTTTTGGTATTTGTCGGTGTCAAAACTGGCGGATCTCGGGTAGGGGGTCCCGAACTGTGCGTCTAGGCCGGATGGTAACATGAGGCAGGGAACACTTTGCTTTACCCAGGTTCGGGCCCTCTCGATGGAGGTAATACCCTACTCCTGCTTGATTAATATTGATGATATGGGTAGTACAAGAGTAGATCTACCACGAGATCAAGGAGGCTAAACCCTACAAGCTAGCCTATGGTATGATTGTTGTGTATGGAGTTGATTGCCTACGGACTACAATCCTCCGGTTTATATAGAAACCGGATAGGGTTAGGGTTACATAAAGTCGGTTACAATGGTAGGAGATCTTGAATATCCGCATCGCCAAGCTTGCCTTCCACGCCAAGGAAAGTCCCATCCGGACACAGGACGAAGTATTCAATCTTGTATCTTCATAGTCCAGGAGTCCGGCTGAAGGTATAGTCCGGCTACCCGAACACCCCCTAATCCAGGACTCCCTCAGTAGCCCCTGAACCAGGCTTCAATGATGACGAGTTCGGCGTGCAAATTGTCTTCAGCATTGCAAGGCGGGTTCCTCCTCCAAGTCCTTCGTAGAAGATTGTAAACACCAAGAGTAGTGTCCGGCTCTGCAAAATAAGTTTCCACATATTGCCATAGAGAGAATAACATTGACACAAATCTAATCAGCCGACGTATTCTGCAGTGCGTCATCACACTATGGCCAAGTCCTTTACTTGAATCGTTTTTACTTTTCCACCTCAACATGTTTTGCGAGGCGGTTTCCTTGGCACGTCTTGTCAAAGCAGAGATCGTGTACCCCCTTTATGGGATTCTCATCAATACGGACATGGATAACCCAACCGCGCCATTTATCACGGCACTAGGGAGGCAAGCGAGTTTTACTAGGCTGGTGGGGACGCACAACCGCATCCGCCCATATAAGGGGATAAGGATCCACCCTCTTACCTATGCCTTCTTCCTCTTTTGCCTATCCATCTCCTGCGCACTCGAGCTCCAGCGCCCAAGCCCGCACTTCCCACCTCAACCTTCTCCAGCAATGTCCGGAGCGGGAGGCAAGTGGATGGTCTCCTCCGTCACGGAGGGCCATGTCAAAAGGCTAAGGAAGGCCGGATACCTGTCCAAAGACATCGCACACCGGCTTCCCGAGGAGGGGCAGCTTCTCCCCACCCCAAGGCCCCTTGAGAGGGTAGTATTCCTTCCCCACTTCCTCCGCGGACTGGGTTTTCCACTCCACCCATTTGTCCGGGGGCTCATGTTCTACTACGGCCTGGATTTCCACGATCTGGCCCCGAACTTCATCCTCAACATCTCGGCGTTTATCGTCGTGTGCGAGGCCTTCCTCCGCACCCGCCCCCATTTCGGCCTCTGGCTCAAGACCTTCAACGTCAAGCCCAAGGTGGTGCACGGCAGCCAGGCGGAATGCGGAGGCGCCATGGCGGGCAAGATGGCCAACGTCCTATGGCTCGAGGGCTCCTTCGTGGAGACCCTAAAGGGGTGGCAATCGTGGTGATTTTACATCACCGAGTCGCGCGATCCGAAATGGACCGCAGCCCCCGAGTTCCAATCCGGACCCCCCACGCGGCTTATGTCCTAGAAAGAGACGGGCCTGTCGTGGGGCAACGAAAAAGAGCTGACCGGACTGCAGACGTGCATCCAGTCCCTGGTGAGCAAGCCGATCAAGCTCGTCAATGTAGTCCAGGTTATGCTCGTCCGCCGGATCCTCCCGTGTCAACAACGGGACTTTAATCTGTGGGAGTTCGACCCGGCGCAGCACCGAACCCTTAACAGGCTCTTCGACACGATGTATGAAGACGTCTGGAGGGTGCTAACCAAAGGCGCCGAGGCTCCCACATCCGCTTCCGAGGACCGCGGATACAGCTCGCAGCGTCACGCTAGCGAGGTAGGCTATTTTCACCTTTTACAGGATGTTAGGTTTTTTCATAGTTTGACTCTATGCGGGATCTAAACTCCCTCACCTTTGACAGGCTTGGCGGGCGAAGTCCGGATCAATTAACTGTCCGGCTCCCTTGCCCGAAGACCCAGCCCCCGCTCTACTAGCGAAGCTGCTGGTTCCGGCACCTTATGTGGTGCCGAAGAAGAAGGCCAAGAAGAAGAAGGCCACGGGGACTCGAAAGAGTTCCCGGCATATGGTGGTGTCGGACTCGTCGTCCGACGAGTCCGAGACGCACTCCTCCCGTGGAGACGAGGAGGAGGAAGAAGAAACCTCTCCCCCTCCAACGGGGGGAGGAAAGAAGAGGAAGGTCGCCCCAGTAGGGGGGGTCGAAGGGTCCAAGAAGAGGAAAACCCATCCGCCGGACTACGCCCCCGACGCCAACGAGGACGAAGAGGAGTGGACGGACAGGACCAGGCGTCCGACGAAATCGTAAGTGTTCGGATACCAGAGTAACTCATGATATTCCTTTTGTTGCACAGCTTTCCCTAATGTCGAATATAATCATGCAGCCCGCCCCGGGCCGAACTAAACGAGTCGTCGAGCGGCTCCCTGGATTCATCGGACGTGAACTCAGTTCCGCCCGCTGTCTCTCCCCGCACTGCGGATGATGCCGAAGTGGCGTCGCAACGAGCTCCGGGGCAGGAGGAGGTGGTCCTGGAGGAGCCGCAAGGCGACCTCCCGGACTCCAGGAGTAAAAGGGACAAGACCCCCCAGGGCTCCAAGTCCGGCTTTGTGCCGGACACCGCACCAGAATCTTCAAAAGTTCCGGACCGCGGTAGGCGAACTCCTTCCAAGAGGAGCAAGCCTTCTGAGCCGGCAGCCTCCGTCCCACCGGAGGTGCCAGACAATCTGCTCGAGGTGCTTGACGGCGCCTCCATCGACGAGGAGCACCGTACTATTATGAGTATGGTGATCCAGAAGGTTCAGTCCGCCAAGAGCGGACTGAGTGAAGCTTGCGCTAGCCTCCTAACAGGCTTCGAGGTAAGTAAAAGATATGTAAAAATATTACCGCATAGACAGTAGCCCCTGATGCTCTTTTTGGCGTTCGGAAAGAAAATCCGAATAGAGGATCTAGTAAATTTTGCAGGAGTCTAACAAAAAGAGTCAATATGCGTATGCAGGCTTCACTGCTAGCCACCGCCGCACTGACTGCGGAGGTGGGTGCCCTGAAACAGGGACTCGAGTGGACCGAGCAAGAGCTCGGCCTTGCCAGGCGGCAGCTCGAGGAAAAAGAAGGTAGGAAATACCTTACAGAAAAAGTGCCTATAGAGAGGCGTGATTGCAAAACATAACAGGATTGCACTGCTTATTATAGGGGCCACGACTGAGGTGGCGACCCTCAAGCAGGCGTTGTCCGAGGCCGAAAAGAAAACGGCCGCAGAGCGCATCGAGCGAGAGAAACTTGGGGCTCAGGTTGGCGAGGTGCAGCAAGAGCTTCAGGCTCTCATGAAAAAACATGAGAGTTTGGAGCTTGAGTCAAAGACCCAAGCGTCCGAGCTCGCGGCGGCCCTTGAGACTGCCAAGTCTGCCAAGGCCGAAGCCCAAAAGGCCCTCCAAGAGTTTGAGGAGATGAAGAAGATAGCAGCGGGTATGGCATTCTTTATGCAAAGCAGAAATATAAAAGTAAACTACCTGTTACTTACCCGAATCCGGAGTTCTCCAGGGGCATTCGCAGATCTTCCTCGCAATGTATCCGACGCCGCCGCATTCTACCGAGCTGAAGAGGGCGGCTCGACGGAGAAGGTGTTCTGGTCTCAGTATGCTGAGGCTGGACACCCTGTGCCCTTGAGCGACCAGCTGAAACACCTGGTCGAGCTCCACAAGGTGGCCGAACAGGCCAAGAAAGGCTTCATAGTTCGGCTGTGGCCCGGAGAGGCCCTGCCTGGGAGCTACTTCGGGCTGGTACGACGACTGGTGGAGGCCTGTCCAAGGCTCGAGGTCATCAAGCGGTCCATCTGCATCGAAGGAGCCGTAGGGCCCTTGCCCGTGCGAAGGTGCACTGGGGTAAGCTGGACGGTGAGAAGCTTGTGAGGGACGGGCGGCCGCCGGGGAAGGAGCATCGCAAGCCCGAGAACTATTACAAGGATGTTCTTGCAGGTGCCCGCCTTGTGGCGGATGAATGTACCAAGGATGTAATTTTTGAATAAACTCGCTCGTTTTTATCCTGTGTGCTGAAAACTTGTTCATATGCGCTAAGCAATGCTTATTGAATTTAAAATATTATTTTCTGTGCGGCCGTTTATCAAAAATTGAGAGATGGCCAATCGTCGGCTTCTGCCCCCATGCCACTAGTGCTGGGGTGTTCGGTGATAAACCTGAGCGCTCTTTTTCCCATGGTTGGGTCCTTCGAGGGAGACGCTCAGCACGACGAACCAGGCAATCGGACTATAATGCTTGAACACTCTCACTTAGCCATAGAACTTTATAATTTTAAATTTCGGCGAAGCCCCTAGTTCGGAAGACCGAGTTCGGGGCGCTATCCACGCCTTGGCCGGACAAATCCGGCTCCTCGCTCGAAGCGGCATAAGTCTTTAGGGACTCGAAAAACCTCTCGAACAGCGACCAGTCTCTCGCCTCATCATGATAGTCAGTTTTAGCTTTCTCCACTGAGGTGCTTAACCCAGCTCAACCGGGGCACAATCGCAGTGGTTCTCCTAGTGCTACCTTAGCCGATAGAGCGGAACGTAAGGCACCAAAACATAGGAGCCGGGCAAACCCAACTATTGACCCAAATCATGATTCGGAGCCGATGCATATAGTGCTATAAGTTCGGGGTGCCGCACTTGTGAAAGTGTACGGGCTTCTCACACCATATTAAAGGGTACTGAAGCCCCTGGCGTACTTGTCGTACCATAGTGTACGGGTGCAACATGTCATTAGTGAACATATATAAAAGAGAGTAATGCAGAAAATAGACAAAAGCTATGCATTGTTTATAGAGAGGCTATTTATCAAAGAAGAACGATACAAGTAGTGTGATAAGCAAAAAGATATTTGGACTATTCAGTATGTCCTGACCAGGGGAAGGCCGCGGAATTGTATTTAAAACAGGTATACCGCTCGTAACAGAGACCACCTGGGAGTTCCATAATGCGGCATGGCTTGTCTGCCTCCCTGGATCTTGCACCGTTTGTGCGGCAGTCGAATTGTCGAATAGGTCGTCCGAAGTATGGAGTCCTGAAAGTAAGAAAAAATAAAAAAAATAATCCGGCAGCCCCTAGTACGTTTTAAGCCATATTTTGGGTGTGCCGTTATTGTGCCCCTTCCCCTGTGCCCATGGTATTTCAAGGGCGTAGTTATGTACGCGAGGTACTGGTTTCGCTATGTCGCGAAAGCTGGGGTCGGGGCCGCATTGCTACGCTTGCTCAGAGTGTGCCAGGCGGTCCTGCTATGGGTTACTCCGGGCGCGCTTGGCAATGTCTGGCTTTTTAATGGCCGGACTGGAGAATTGCCTGAGAAGGCTACTTTGTACCTCTGCTGCGAGAGCCGCCGTATCCTCCTCCGTACGGAGGGAGCGTTCGGTGTTTCCGCTGACCGTAATTACTCCTCGAGGGCCTGGCATCTTGAGCTCGAGATATGCATAGTGCGGCACCGCATTGAACTTTGCGAATGCGGTTCGTCCGAGCAGGGCGTGATAGCCACTACGAAACAAGACTATATCGAAGATTAACTCTTTGCTTCGGAAATTGTCCGGGGATCCAAAGACCACGTCAAGTGTTACTGAGCCTGTACAGTTGGCTTCTACACCTGGTATAATGCCTTTAAAGGTCGTTCTTGTGGGCTTAATCCTTGAGGGATCTATGCCCATTTTCCGCACTGTATCCTGATAAAGCAGGTTCAGGCTACTGCCTCCGTCCATGAGGACTCTTGTGAGATGAAATCCGTTGATGATTGGGTCGAGAACCAATGCGGCGAGGCCGCCATGACGGATGCTAGTGGGATGGTCCCTTCGATCAAAAGTGATCGGGCAGGAGGACCATGGGTTGAACTTTGGGGCGACTGGCTCTATCGCGTATACGTCCCGTAGCGCACGCTTCCGCTCCCGCTTGGGAATGTGGGTTGCGTATATCATGTTCACCGTCCGCACTTGTGGGGGAAAGCCCTTCTGTCCATTGTTGTTCGGCGGCTTGGGCTCCTCATCATCGCTGTGCAGCCCCTTGTCTCCGTTTTCGGCCCTTAACTTGCCTGCCTGCTTGAACACCCAACAATCCTTGTTAGTGTGATTGGCTGGCCTTTCGGGGGTGCCATGTATCTGGCACAAGCGATCGAGTATTCGGTCCAAACTGGACGGGCCCTGAGTATTCTTTTTGAATGGCTTTTTCCGCTGACCGGATTTATAGCCTTTGAATCCGGCATTGACAGCCGTGTCTTCATTGCTGTCGCTGTTAACGCGGCGTTTTTGCTTATTCCGACGTGTCCTGCCACTTTTGTCCTTGGTATCCGAATTACCAGGGTTCTTTGATAAGTTGTTACTGCAAGCTAGCCAACTGTCTTCTCCCGCGCAAAAGCAGGTCATGAGTGTCGTGAGGGCTGCCATGGATTTCGGCTTTTCCTGTCCCAAGTGCCAGGCAAGCCACTCGTCGCGGATGTTATGCTTGAAGGCTGCTAGGGCCTCTGCGTCCGGACAGTCGACTATCTGGTTTTTCTTTGTTACGAACCGTGTCCAGAATTGTCTGGCCGATTCTTCTGGCTGCTGAATTATGTGGCTTAAGTCATCGGCATCCGGCGGTCGCAAGTAAGTGCCCTGGAAGTTGTCGAGGAATGCGGCTTCCAGGTCCTCCCAAGAACCGATTGAGTCTGCTGGCAAGCTGTTAAGCCAATGTCGGGCCGGTCCTTTAAGTTTGAGCAGGAGGTATTTGATGGTGTGTAGATCATCGCCGCGTGCCATGTGGACGTGAAGGAGATAATACTCGATCCATACTGTCGGGTCTGTTGTGCCATCGTATGATTCGATGTTTACGGGTTTGAAACCCTCTGGGATTCTATGATCCATTACTTCATTCGTGAAGCATAGCGGGTGTGCGGCGCCTCTGTACTGGGCTATATCACGACGCAGCTCAGAAGAGCTATGTCTGTTGTGTTCGGCCCGGCCGGATTTGTTGTATCCGGTGTGAAGATCATTATCACATGTTGTAGGGCGCCTGCGCGATCCGTAGATCGATCTTGTTTGTCTTGCCTTATCCTCCAGTATGTCTCGCAGGTCGGGCACATTTTCCCGTGCCTTAGTTGAGCGGCGTCGGGGCATGGCTTGGGTGGAGGGCTGAGAGGCCTCTCTGTCGCGGCCGCGAGGTGGCCGGTCTGCCATGTCATGCGCTGGTGATGTAGGTGCTTCCTCCTCTAATCGGGGTAGCGGCCTGCGCTTCGGGTAACTCTTGGAGGGGCGTTCGAGTTCATACTCTTTGGCCGCAAGGACTTCAGTCCATCTGTCAGCTAGCAAATCTTGGGCAGCTTTAAGTTGTTGCTGCTTTTTCTTGAGGCTGCTTGCCGTGGCTAAAAGCCTGCGTTTAAAACGCTCTTGTTCGGCCGGGTCTGATGGTATGACGAATTCGTCGTCATCAAGGCTTGCCTCGTCTTCAGAGGGAGGCGTATAGTTATCATCCTCGACCTCTCGGTTTGCCGCTCTCTCATGAGGGCTGGCTTCTCCATCTTCCTGCGTTGAATCTTGCTGAGGTGGGTGTTCTTCGGCGCTATCCGGGGTAGTATTGTCTCCCGTGCCGGAATCACCGTTTTTACTTTGGCGGGATTTAGAGCGGCACCGCTGACGCCGGCGCTTTGGCTGTTTCTTGGGGGCGTTATCCCCCACTGTTCCATCGCCATCTCCATCTTTTGGATTATCCACCATATATATGTCATATGACGAGGTGGCCTTCCAGCGCCCTACAAGTGCTGGTTCCTGTTTGTCTCCTACATCGTCGTCCATGCCATCGATGTCTTCGGAGCTGAAGTCAAGCATGTCGGTTAGATCGTCGACAGTGGCTACAAAGTGGGTGGTGGGTGGGCTTTGAATTTCCTCATCGTCTGTATTCCACCCTCGCTGACCGTAGTCCGGCCAGGGCTCTCCTGATAAAGAGAGAGACTTAAGAGAATTCAGGATGTCGCCAAAAGGTGAATGCTGAAAGATGTCTGCGGCGGTGAACTCCATTATCGGCGCCCAATCGGATTCGATTGGCAGGGGCGCGGGGGGTTCGGAGTCCGGGGAGGAGTCCGGATCCTCAGAGTCACGGGTAGTGCAGAGTGCGGGGCTAGCGTTCGGCTCTATCGCCTCTGAGATCGCAGCCCCTGAGGCAGCATCCAACCGCTGATCCTCGATCGGCATAGTAGGCTCCGAATCAATGGTAGAAACCGATGCGTATGTGGCCTCCAAGGCGCTGTTCGGCGGCAGAGCTATATCATGCCCATCAAGACAGTGCGGCGCGCTTGGCTGTGGCTCGAATCCATCGAAGATCAAGTCCCCGTGGATGTCAGCCGTGTAGTTTAGGCTTCCAAACCTGACCTGATGGCCAGGGGCGTAGCTTTCGATCTGCTCCAGGTGGCCGAGTGAATTGGCCCGCAGAGCGAAGCCGCCGAAGACGAAGATCCGTCCGGGGAGCAGAGTCTCACCCTGGACCGTATTGTTGTTGATGATCAAAGGAGCCATCGGGCCTAAAGGCGACGACACAGAGGAACTCTCAATGAAAGCACCAATGTCGGTGTCAAAACCGGCGGATCTCGGGTAGGGGGTCCCGAACTGTGCGTCTAGGCCGGATGGTAACAGGAGGCAGGGAACACTTTGTTTTACCCAGGTTCGGGCCCTCTCGATGGAGGTAATACCCTACTCCTGCTTGATTAATATTGATGATATGGGTAGTACAAGAGTAGATCTACCACGAGGTCAAGGAGGCTAAACCCTAGAAGCTAGCATATGGTATGATTGTTGTGTATGGAGTTGATTGCCTACGGACTACAACCCTCCGGTTTATATAGACACCGGATAGGGTTAGGGTTACATAAAGTCGGTTACAATGGTAGAGACCTTGAATATCCGCATCGCCAAGCTTGCCTTCCACGCCAAGGAAAGTCCCATCCGAACACGGGACGAAGTCTTCAATCTTGTATCTTCATAGCCCAGGAGTTCGGCTGAAGGTATAGTCCGGACACCCTCAGTATTTTTATCATATAGATTGAAAGTAAAGATTGCAAAGTAAAATAGATTGGAAACTTATATGATGGAAAATAGACCCGGGGGCCATAGGTTTCACTAGTGGCTTCTCTCAAAATAGCATAAGTATTACGGTGGGTAAACAAATTACTATCGAGCAATTGATAAAAAGTGCATAATTATGAGAATATCTAGGCATGATCATGTATATAGGCATCATGTCCGCGACAAGTAGACCGAAACGATTTTGCATCTACTACTATTACTCCACACATCGACCGCTATCCAGCATGCATCTAGAATATTAAGTTCATAAGAACAGAGTAACGCATTAGGCAAGATGACATGATGTAGAAGGATAAACTCAAGCAATATGATATAAACCCCATCTTTTTATCCTTGATGGCAACAATATAATACGTGCCTTGCTGCCCCTGCTGTCACTGGGAAAGTACACCGCAAGATTGAACCCAAAGCTAAGTACTTCTCCCATTGCAAGAAAGATCAATCTAGTAGGTCAAACTAAACTGATAATTCGAAGAGACTTGCAAAGATAACAAATCATACATAAAAGAATTCAGAGAAGAACCAAATATTGTTCATAGATAATCTTGATCATAAACCCACAATTCATCGGATCCCGACAAACACACCGCAAAAAGAATTACATCGAATAGATCTCTAAGAAGATCAAGGAGAACTTTGTATTGAGATCCAAAGCGAGAGAAGAAGTCATCTAACTAATAACTATGGACCCTAAGGTCTGTGGTAAACTACTCACACATCATCGGAGAGGATATGGGGTTGATGTAGAAGCCCTCCGTGATCGATTCCCCCTCCGGCGGAGCTCCGGAAAAGGCCCCAAGATGGGATCTCTTGGGTACAGAAGGTTGTGGCGGTGGAAATAGGGTTTCGTGGTGCTCTCGGATGTTTTCGGGGTATATGAGTATATATAGGCGAAAGAAGTCGGTCAGGGGAGCTATGAGGGGCCCACGAGGGTGGGGGGCGCGCCTCCCTGCCTCGTGGCCTCCTCGATGCTTCCTTGACATCCACTCCAAGTCTCCTGGATTGCGTTTGTTCCAAAAATCACTCTCCTGAAGGTTTCATTCCGTTTGGATTACGTTTGATATTGCTTTTCTGCGAAACACTGAAATAGGCAAAAATCAGCAATTTGCACTAGGCCTTTGGTTAGTAGGTTAGTCCCAAAAATAATATAGAAGTGTATAATAAGGCCCATTAAACATCCAAAACAGATAATATAATAGCATGGAACAATCAAAAAAACAGTTATTATTTATTTCCTTATTTCATTATAAATGTTTATTATTCATGCTAGAATTGTATTAACCGGAAACATAATACATGTGTGAATACATAGATAAACATAGTGTCACTAGTATGCCTCTACTTGACTAGCTCATTGGTCAAAGATGGCTAAGTTTCCTAGCCATAGACATGAGTTGTTATTTGATCAATGGTATCACATCATTAGAGAATGATGTGATTGACTTGACCCATTTCGTTAGCTTAGCACTTGATCGTTTAAGTTTACTGCTATTGCTTTCTTCATGACTTATACATGTTCCGATGACTATGAGATTATGCAACTCCCGAATACCGGAGGAACACTTTGTGCGCTACCAAACATCACAACGTAACTCTCGGTAATGCACATCACTATAAGCCTTGCAAGCAATTATAAATGTTTATTGTTCATGCTAGAATTGTATTAACCGGAAACATAATACATGTGTGAATACATAGATAAACATAGTGTCACTAGTATGCTTATATATTAGGCATCAAGATTTATAGAGATAGATCAAGACACTTAATTTGACTTTCACAAAGCACATACATTGATAAAGTTTTTGAAGAAGTTCAAAATGGATCAAGCTAAGAAAGGGTTCTTGCCTGTGTTACAAGGTGTGAAGTTGAGTAAGACTCAATGCCCGACCACTGCAGAAAATAGAGAGAAAATGAAAAGTGTTCCCTATGCTTCAGCCATACGCTCTATCATGTATGCAATGTTGTGTACCAGACCTGATGTGTGCCTTGCTATTAGTTTAGCAGGGAGGTACCAAAGTAATCCAGAAGTGGATCACTGGACAGCGGTCAAGAACATCCTGAAATACCCGAAAAGGACTAAGGATACGTTTCTCGTTTATGGAGGTGACAAAGAGCTCGTCGTAAATGGTTATGTCGATGCAATCTTTGACACTGATCCGGACGATTCTAAATCGCAAACCGGATACGTGTTTATATTGAACGGTGGAGCTGTCAGCTGGAGCAGTTCTAAACAAAGCGTCGCGGCGGATCTACTTGTGAAGCGGAGTACATAGCTGCTTCAGAAGCAACACATGAAGGAGTCTGGATGGAGTTCATATCCGATCTGGGTGTCATACCTAGTGCATCAGGTCCAATGAAAATATTTTGTGACAATACTGGTGCAATTGCCCTAGCAAAGTATTCCAGATTTCACAAGGGAACCAAGCACATCAAGAGACGCTTCAATTCCATACGGGATCAAGTCCAGGTGGGAGACATAGAGATATGCAAAATACATACGGATCTGAATGTTGCAGACTCGCTGACTAAGCCTCTTCCACGAGCAAAACATGATCAGCACCAAGACTCCATGGGTGTTAGAATCGTTACTATGTAATCTAGATTATTAACTCTAGTGCAAGTGGGAGACTGAAGGAAATATGCCCTAGAGGCAATAATGAAGTTATTATTTATTTCCTTATTTCATGATAAATGTTTATTATTCATGCTAGAATTGTATTAACCGGAAACATAATACATGTGTGAATACATAGATAAACATAGTGTCACTAGTATGCCTCTACTTGACTAGCTCATTGATCAAAGATGGCTAAGTTTCCTAGCCATAGACATGAGTTGTTATTTGATCAACGGGATCACATCATTAGAGAATGATGTGATTGACTTGACCCATTTCGTTAGCTTAGCACTTGACGTTTAAGTTTACTGCTATTGCTTTCTTCATGACTTATACATGTTCCGATGACTATGAGATTATGCAACTCCCAAATACCGGAGGAACACTTTGTGTGCTACCAAACATCACAACATAACTCTCGGTAATGCACATCACTATAAGCCTTGCAAGCAATGTGACTAATGAGTTAGTTGTGGGATGTTGCATTATGGAACGAGTAAAGAGACTTGCCAGTAACGAGATTGAGCTAGGTATTAGGATACTGATGATCGAATCTCGGGCAAGTAACATACCATTGACAGAGGGAACAACGTATATTGTTATGCGGTTTGACCGATAAAGATCTTCGTAGAATATGTAGGAACCAATATGAGCATCCAGGTTCCGCTATTGGTTATTGACCGAAGACATGTCTCGGTCATGTCTATGTGATAACCCACAAGTATAGGGGATCGCAACAGTTTTCGATAAGTAAGAGTGTCGAACCCAACGAGGACCTAAAGGTAGAACAAATATTCCCTCAAGTTCTATCAGCCACCGATACAACTCTACGCACGCTCGACGTTCGCTTTACCTAGAACAAGTATGAAACCAGAAGTACTTTGTAGGTGTTGTTGGATAGGTTTGCAAGATAATAAAGAGTACGTAAATAAAAAGTAGGGGATGTTTAGATAAATAAACAATAAAGTAAATATAGCGAGTGTGGAAAAGTGGTGGCAAGAGTTGCGAAATTGCCCCTAAGCAATTGACTACTTTACTAGACCGATAGCAAGTATTATGTGGGAGAGGCCACTGCTAGGATGTCATCCCTGACTTGGAATTCTATGCACTTATGATTGGAACTATTAGCAAGCATCCGCAACTACTAATGTTCATTAAGGTAAAACCCAACCATAGCATTAAGATATATTGGTCCCCCTTCAATCCCGTATGCATCAATTTCTATGCTAGGTTGAAGCTTCTGTCACTCTTGCCCTCCAATACATAGTCCTATCAATATACAACTAACCCTAGGGAGTGATCCACGCGCGCAATCATATGACGGGCACCAAAGGACAGCAACATAACCACAAGAAAGTTAAATCAATCATAGCAATTCATCAACCACCGATAGGACAACGAAAATCTACTCAGACATCATAGGATGGCAACACATCATTGGATAATAATATGAAGCATAAAGCACCATGTTCAAGTAGATGGTACAGCGGGTTGCGGGAGAGTGGACCGCTGTAGATAGAGGGGGGAAGGTGATGGATATGTTGGTGAAGATGGCGGAGGTGTTGGTGTAGATCGCGGCGATGATGATGGCCCCGGTGGCACTCCGGTGCCACCGGAAGCGAGGGGGAGAGAGCCCCCCTCCTTCTTATTCTTCCTTGACCTTCTCCCTAGATGGGAGAAGGGTTTCCCCTCTGGTCCATGGCCTCCATGGCACGGGAGGGGCGAGTGCCCCTCCGAGATTGGATCTGTCTCTCTCTGTTTCTGCGTTCTCAGATTCTTCCCTTTCACCGTTTCTTATATTCCCGGAGATCTGTAACTCCGATTGGACTGAAATTTTAACAGGATCTCTATCCAGAAATTAGCTTTCTTGCGGCGAAAGAAGGGATCCAACAGCCTTACGGGGTGGCCACGACGGTCAGGGGCGCGCCTAACACCCTGGGGCGCGCCCCCCTACCTCGTGGGCCCCTCGAGGATCGTCTCGCGTGGATTCTTCTTCCCAAAAATCATATATATTCCAAAAAAATCTCCGTCAGTTTTATTCTGTTTGGACTCCGTTTGATATGGATATTCTACGAAACAAAAAACATGCAACAAACAGGAACTGGCATTAGGCACTGGATCAATATGTTAGTCCCAAAAATAGTATAAAAAGTTGCCAAAAGTATATGAAAGTTGTAGAATATTGGCATGGAACAAACAAAAATTATAGATATGATGGAGACGTATCAACATCCCCAAGCTTAATTCCTGCTCGTCTCGAGTAGGGAAATGATAAAAAAAGATAATTTTTGATGTGGAATGCTACCTAGCATAATCTTGATCATATGTCTAATCATGGCATGAATATTAAGACACGAGTGATTCCAAGCAATAATCTATCCTTTGACATAAAAATAATAATACTTCAAGCATACCAACCAAGCAATTATGTCTTATTGAAACAACATAGCCAAAGAAAGCTCATCCCTACAAAATCATATAGTCTGGCTATGCTCCTTCTTCACCACACAAAATATTCACATCATGCACAACCCCGATGACAAGCCAAGCAATTGTTTCATACTTTTGACATTCTCAAACCTTTTCAACTTTCACACAATACGTGAGCGTGAGCCATGGACATAGCACTATAGGTGGAATAGAATATGATGGTGGAGAAGACAAAAAGGAGAAGATAGTCTCACATCAACTAGGCGTATCAGCGGGCTATGGAGATGCTCATCAATAGATATCAATGTGAGTGAGTAGGGATTGCCATGCAACGGATGCACTAGAGCTATAAGTGTATGAAAGCTCAAAAATAAACTAAGTGGGTGTGCATCCAACTCACTTGCTGACGAAGACCTAGGGCATTTTGAGGAAGCCCATCATTGGAATATACAAGCCAAGTTCTATAATGAAAGATTCCCACTAGTATATGAAAGTGATAACTCAAAAGACTCTCTATATGAAGAACATGGTGCTACTTTGAAGCACAAGTGTGGAAAAAGGAATAGTAGCATTGCCCCTTCTTATTTTTTTTATTTGGCTTTTTTTATTTGGCCTTTATTTTTATTTGGCCTTTTTTTGGGACAATGCTCTATTGAATGATGATCATCACACTTCTATTTACTTACAACTCAAGAATTACAACTTGATACTTAGAACAAGATATGACTCTATATGAATGCCTCCGGCGGTGTACCGGGATATGCAATGAATCAAGAGTGACAAGTATGAAAGAATTATGGACGGTGGCTTTGCCACAAATACTATGTCAACTACATGATCATGCTAAGCAATATGACAATGATGAATGTGTCATGATGAACGGAACGGTGGAAAGTTGCATGGCAATATATCTCGGAATGGCTATGGAAATGCCATAATAGGTAGGTATGGTGGCTGTTTTGAGGAAGGTATATGGTGGGTTTATGGTACCGGCGAAAGTTGCATGGTACTAGAGAGGCTAGCAATGGTGGAAGGGTGAGAGTGCGTATAATCCATGGACTCAACATTAGTCATAAAGAACTCACATACTTATTGGAAAAATCTATTAGTCATCGAAACAAAGTACTACGCGCATGCTCCTAGGGGGATAGATTGGTAGGAAAAGACTATCGCTCGTCCCCGACCGCCACTCATAAGGAAGACAATCAATAAACACCTTATGCTCCGACTTCGTTACATAACGGTTCACCATACGTGCATGCTATGGGACTTGCAAACCTCAACACAAGTATTTCTCAATTTCACAATTACTCGACTAGCATGACTCTAATATCACCATCTTTATATCGCAAAACTATTGCAAGGAACCAAACATATCATATTCGGCGATCTACAAGTTTATGTAGGATTTTATGACTAACCATGTGAATGACCAGTTCCTATCATTTCTCTAAATAGATATAAGTGAAGCACGAGAGTTTAATTCTTTCTAGAAAAGATATGCCCGTGCTCTAACAAATATAAGTGAAGCAAAAGAGCCTTCTACAAATGGCGGTTGTCTATGTAAAGAGAAACAGGCAATCCAAACTTCAAATGATATAAGTGAAGCACATGAAGCATTCTATAAAGCCATACTCAAAAAGATATAAGTGAAGTGCAATGAGCATTCTATAAATCAAGCAAGGACTATATCATACCAGCATGGTGCATAAAAAGAAAAATAAAAACCTAAATGCAAAAGACGCTCCAAGATTGCACATATCGCATGAACAAAACGAATCCGAAAACATACTGATATTTGTTGAAGAAAGAGGGGATGCCTCCCCAGCATCCCCAAGCTTAGATTCTTGAGTCTCCTTGAATATTTACTTGGGATGCCTCGGGCATCCCCAAGCTTGAGATCTTGCCTCTCTTCCTTCTTCTCACATCGAAACCTTCTCAATCATCGAACACTTCATCCACACAAAACTTCAACAGAAAACTCAGTTAGATCCGTTAGTATAATAAAGCAAATCACTACTATAAGTACTGTTGCAAACCAATTCATATTTTGTTTTTGCATTTTTTCTACTGTAATATAACTTTTTCATGGCTTAATGCACTGATATAAATTGATAGTTTCATCAAAACAAGCAAACTATGCATCAAAAACAGAAATCTGTCTAAAACAGAACAGTCTGTAGCAATCTGAACATTCACCATACTTCTGATACTTGACAAATTCTAACAAAATTAGGAAAAATAAACAATTTGTATAGGAAGACAGTGCAAAAAGAATCAGAACCATTTGATGTTCCAGATAAAAATGTAAAATCGCGCAGTACAGCCAAAGTTTCTGTCCTGCACCGTACAAACCATCAAGCAAATGTAAACATCCTAAAGTTAAACCTTGGCACATTATTTTTATAATAAAATGGAATTGTACAAGGGGATAATTAACTTTATTGAGAAGTTTTTGTAATCAAGATTCACAAAGTTTCCATGAGCATGAACAAAGTTCAAGACTAGCTCCCACTTCAACAATGCTTGTCTTTCTCACTTTCGCTTTCCTTTTTGAAAAAGTTTTGGGTTCCCCTCTTTATTTTTGTTGTTTTTAAACTATATAAAAGCACTCAACAGAAATAAATGACTCTCTAAAACTTCCGGGTTGCCTCCCTGGCAGCGCTTTCTTTAAAGCCATTAAGCTAGGCATATAGTGCTCAAGTAATGGGTTCACCCGGATCCCAAGGTATATCAAAGCCAATTTTAATTAACAATGATTTGTAATTTAGAAGTGAGCACAAAGTAACATATATCATGCAATGACGAAGTCTAACTCGCTTCCTATGCATAGGCATGTCATAAAAGAACAATTCATCCACACAAAGTAAAGGCCAATGCATAGTATAACCGGTTTCTTGCAATTTTGTTGTATTGGAAACATAAAGAGGCGGAGATATAGTTCCTCTCTCATAATAATTGCAAGTAGGAGCAGCAAGCACATGCATATTATATTCATCAAAATCATCATGTGCAACGATAAAAGGCAACCCATCAATATATTCCTTAATAAGTGCAAACTTCTCCGATATAGTGTAGTCGGGAGAATTCAAAAAGATAATAGGACTATCATACGTGGGTGCAATAGCAACAATTTTATGTTTAACATAAGGAACTATAGCAAGTTCATCTGCATAAGCATAATTCATATTGGCATCTTGGCCACAAGCATAGCAAGCATCAACAAAAAGGGATATTTCAAAAGAATCAACGGGATCATAGCAATCATCCTCCGGTAAGCACGAAGGGAAATTAAACAATGTATGAGTTGAAGAGTTACTATCATTAGAAGGTGGGCACGGGTAGCTAATCCGCTCTTCCTCCTTTTGTTCTTCGCTCTCCTCCTCATCTTTTTCATCCAATGAGCTCACAGTTTCATCAATTTCTTCTTCCATAGACTCCTGCAAAATATTAGTCTCTTCTTGGACAGCAGAGTAGTACTCAATATATGGTTCAACATAGGCATTAGAAGCATAATTATCATAGCAATATTTAAATATGGCAAAATTTTCAGATTTGTAAAGAGTAGCATCATACTTTTCAATCAAAGAAGCAATTTCGTAAGCACCCTTAAAAGCAACAAATTCTTCAATTTGTGGAACATCATAGTAACTATAAACACCCTTAGCATAAGAGGATACGATTCCATTATCACTAAAAAAACATTGGTTGGGAAGGTGTTTCTTAGGGTCTTCAGAACAACAAGTATAATCAAATATTTCACATAAATTCCAAGCATAGCATTGCAAACGATGAATTTGATCCAGTAAAGTTTTCCCTTTTTCAGATATGCGATGTCGCACATAACAAGCATGCTCATCTAAAGATTTGCCCTCAACTAAGCTAGTTGGGGTTTCAGCACGAGCACATAGGGATCGAAGATGATCCAAGTAATAAGTTTCAGCAGTGTGATAGATTTTGATTGGTTCTTCAACCATTGGTTTAGTAGGTACAACTAATTTTTTTGGTATTTTGCGTTTCCTACCCATAACTAAAGATAGGAAACAACTAAGAACAGCAAATAAAAATTACTTAGTGATAAAGCAAACAAGCACACACGAGAATATTCACCCCACGCTATTGCTCCCCGACAACGGCGCCAGAAAAAGGTCTTGATAACCCACAAGTATAGGGGATCGCAATAGTTTTCAATAAATAAGAGTGTCGAAACCAACGAGGAGCTAAAGGTAGAACAAATATTCCCTCAAGTTCTATCGGCCACCGATACAACTCTACGCACGCATGACGTTCGCTTTACCTAGAACAAGTATGAAACAAGAAGTACTTTGTAGGTGTTGTTAGATAGGTTTGCAAGATAATAAAGAGTACGTAAATAAAAAGTAGGGGCTGTTTAGATAAAGAAACAATAAAGTAAATATAGCGAGTGTGGAAAAGTGGTGCTAGGAGTTGCAAAATTGCCCCTAAGCAATTGACTACTTTACTAGACCGGTAGCAAGTATTATGTGGGAGAGGCCACTGCTAGCATGTCATCCCTGACTTGGAATTCTATACACTTATGATTGGAACTATTAGCAAGCATCCGCAACTACTAATATTCATTAAGGTAAAACCCAACCATAGCATTAAGATATATTGGTCCCCCTTTAATCCCGTATGCATCAATTTCTATACTAGGTTGAAGCTTCTGTCACTCTTGCCCTCCAATACATAGTCCTATCAACATACAACCAACCCTAGGGTGTGATCCATGCGCGCAATCATATGATGGGCACCAAAGGACAGCAACATAACCACAAGCAAATTAAATCAATCATAGCAATTCATCAACCACCGATAGGACAACGAAAATCTACTCAGACATCATAGGATGGCAACACATCATTGGATAATAATATGAAGCATAAAGCACCATGTTCAAGTAGATGGTACAGCGGGTTGCGGGAGAGTGGACCGCTGTAGATAGAGGGGGGAAGGTGATGGAGATGTTGGTGAAGATGGCGGAGGTGTTGGTGTAGATCGCGGTGATGATGATGGCCCCCGGTGGCACTCCGGTGCCACCGGAAGCGAGGGGGAGAGAGAGCCACCCTCCTTCTTCTTCTTCCTTGACCTTCTCCCTAGATGGGAGAAGGGTTTCCCCTCTGGTCCATGGCCTCCATGGCACGGGAGGGGCGAGAGCCCCTCCAAGATTGGATCTGTCTCTGTGTCTCTCTCTGTTTCTGCATTCTCAGATTCTTCCCTTTCACCGTTTCTTATATTCCCGGAGATCCATAACTCCGATTGGGCAGAAATTTTAACACGATCTCTATCCAGAAATTAGCTTTCTTGCGGCGAAAGAAGGGCTCCAACCGCCTTACGGGGTGGCCACGAGGGTCAGGGGCGCGCCTGACACCCTGGGGCGCGCCCCCTACCTCATGGGCCCCTTGAGCATAGTCTCGCATGGATTCTTCATCCCAAAATTCATATATATTCCAAAAAAATCTCCGTCAGTTTTTATTCCGTTTGATATGGATACTCTGCGAAACAAAAAACATGCAACAAACAGGAACTGGCACTGGGCACTGGATCAATATGTTAGTCCCAAAAATAGTATAAAAAGTTGCCAAAAGTATATGAAAGTTGTAGAATATTGGCATGGAACAATCAAAAATTATAGATACGACGGAGACGTATCACTATGCTACCTCTTGAGCACTGCGTTGGATTTCCTTGAAGAGGAAAGGATGATGCAGCAAAGTAGCGTTATGATTTCCCTCAGTTTTTGAGAACCAAGGTATCAATCCAGTAGGAGGCTACGCGCGAGTCACTCGTACCTGCACAAAACAAATAACTCCTCGCAACCAACGTGATAAGGGGTTGTCAATCCCTTCACGGTCACTTACGAGAGTGAGATCTGATAGATATGATAAGATAATATTTTTGGTATTTTTATGATAAAGATGCAAAGTAAAATAAAAGCAATGTAAAAAGCAAAGGAAATAACTAAGTATTGGAAGATTAATATGATGAAGATAGACCCGGGGACCATAGGTTTCACTAGTGGCTTCTCTCAAGAGCATAAGTATTTTACGGTGGGTGAACAAATTACTGTTGAGCAATTGACAGAATTGAGCATAGTTATGAGAATACCTGGGTATGATCATGTATATAGGCATCGCGTCCGAGACAAGTAGACCGACTCCTGCCTGCATCTACTACTATTACTCCACTCATCGACCGTTATCCAGCATGCATCTAGAGTATTAAGTTCATGAAAACAGAGTAACGCCTTAAGCAAGATGACATGATGTAGAGGGATAAATTCATGCAATATGATAAAACCCCATCTTGTTATCCTCGATGGCAACAATACAATACGTGCCTTGCTGCCCTTACTGTCACTGGGAAAGGACACCGCAAGATTGAACCCAAAGCTAAGCACTTCTCCCATTGCAAGAAAGATCAATCTAGTAGGCCAGTCCAAACTGATAATTCGAAGAGACTTGCAAAGATAACCAATCATACATAAAAGAATTCAGAGAAGATTCAAATATTGTTCATACATAATCTTGATCATAAACCCACAATTCACCGGTCTCAATAAACACACCGCAAAAAGAAGATTACATCGAATAGATCTCCACAAGAGAGGGGGAGAACATTGTGTTGAGATCCAAAAAGAGAGAAGAAGCCATCTAGCTAATAACTATGGACCCGAAGGTCTGAGGTAAACTACTGACACTTCATCAGAGAGGCTATGGTGTTGATTTAGAAGCCTTCCATGATGGATGCCCCCTCCGGTGGAGCTCCGGAACAGGCCCCAAGATGGGATCTTGTGGATACAGAAAGTTGTGGCGGTGGAATTAGGGTTTTGGCTCCGTATCTGATCGTTTGGGGGTACATAGGTATATATATGAGGAAGGAGTACGTCGGTGGAGCAACAGGGGGCCCACGAGGGTGGAGGGCGCCCCCCCCCCCCCCGCTACCTCGTGGCCTCCTCCTTTATTTCTTGACGTAGGGTCCAAGTCTCCTGGATCATGTTCGTTTCGAAAATCACGTTCCCGAAGGTTTCATTCCGTTTGGACTCTGTTTGATATTCCTTTTCTTCGAAACCCTAAAATAGGCAAAAAAAACAGCAATTCTGGGCTGGGCCTTCGGTTAATAGGTTAGTCCCAAAAATAATATAAAAGTGGATAATAAAGCCCAATAATGTCCAAAACAGTTGATAATATAGCATGGAGCAATCACAAATTATAGATACATTGGAGACGTATCAGTCTACATAGTTCTCGAACCCGTAGGGTCCGCACGCTTAAAGTTCTGTGACGATCGGTATTATGAGTTTATATGTTTTGATGTACCGAAGGTAGTTTGGAGTCCCAGATATGATCACGGACATGACGAGGAGTCTCGAAATGGTCGAGACATAAAGATTGATATATTAGAAGCCTACATTTGGACATCGGAAGAGTTTCGGGTGAAATCGGGATTTTACCAGAGTGCCGGAGGGGTTACCGGAACCCCCGGGGGGTTAATGGGCCTTATTGGGCCCTAGTGGAGAGAGAGAGGGGGGGCGGTCAGGGCAGGCCACGTGCCCCCTCCCCCTCTGGTCCGAATTGGACTAGGAGAGGGGGGGCGCCCCCCTTTCCTTCTCCTTCTCCCCCTTCCGTTCCCCCTCCTAGTAGGAGTAGGAAAGAGGGGAATCCTGCTCCTACTAGGAGGAGGATTCCTAATCCTGGCGCACCCTCTAGGACCGACCGGCCTCCCCCTTGCTCCTTTATATACGGGGGCAGGGGGCACCTCTATACACACAAGTTGATCATTGATCTCTCCCAGCCATGTGCGGTGCCCCCCTCCACCATAATCCACCTCGGTCATATTGTAGCTTCATCAACATTGTCACCACGCCGTCGTGCTGACGAAACTCTTCCCCAAGCTCTACTGGATCGTGAGTTCGCGGGACGTCACCGAGCTGAACGTGTGCTGAACGCGGAGGTGCCGTACGTTCGGTACTGAGGATCGTTCGATCATGAAGACGTACGACTACATCAACCACGTTTTCATAACGCTTCCGCTTTATGGTCTACGAGGGTACGTGGACAACACTCTCCACTCTCGTTGCTATGCATCACCATGATCTTGCGTGTGCGTAGGAATTTTTTTGAAATTACTACGTTCCCCAATAGTGGCATCCGAGCCAGGTTATTGCGTAGATGTTATATGGACGAGTAGAACACAAGTGCGTTGTGGGCAATACAAGTCATACTGCTTACCAGCATGTCATACTTTGGTTCGGCAGTATTGTTGGATGAAGCGGCCCGGACCGACATTACGCGTACGCTTACGCGAGACTGGTTCTACCGACGTGCTTTGCACACAGGTGGCTGGCGGGTGTCAGTTTCTCCAACTTTAGTTGAACCGAGTGTGGCTACGCCCGGTCCTTGAGAAGGTTAAAACAATACTAACTTGACGAACTATCATTGTGGTTTTGATGCGTAGGTAAGAACGGTTCTTGCTCAGTCCGTAGCAGCCACGTAAAACTTGCAACAACAAAGTAGACGACGTCTAACTTGTTTTTGCAGGGCATGTTGTGACGTGATATGGTCAAGACATGATGCTATATTTATTGTATGAGATGATCATGTTTTGTAACAGAGTTATTGGCAACTGGCAGGAGCCATATGGTTGTCGCTTTATTGTATGCAATGCAATCGCCCTGTAATTGCTTTACTTTATCACTAAGTGGGAGCGATAGTCGTAGAAGCAATAGTTGGCGAGAAGACAACGATGCTACGATGGAGATCAAGGTGTCGCGCCGGTGACGATGGTGATCATGACGGTGCTTTGGAGATGGAGATCAAAGGCACAAGATGATGATGGCCATATCATATCACTTATATTCATTGCATGTGATGTTTATCCTTTATGCATCTTATTCTGCTTTGTTTGACGGTAGCATTATAAGATGATCTCTCACTAAATTTCAAGGCACAAGTGTTCTCCCTGAGTATGCACCGTTGCCAAAGTTTGTTGTGTCGAGACACCACGTGATGGTCGGGTGTGATAAGCTCAATGTTCATCTACAATGGGTGTAAGACAGTTTTACACGCGCAGAATACTCGGGTTAAACTTGACGAGCCTAGCATATGCAGATATGGCCTCGGAACACTGAGACCGAAAGGTCGAGCATGAATCATATAGTAGATATGATCAACATAGTGTTGTTCACCATTGAAAACTACTCCATTTCACGTGATGATCGGTTATGGTTTAGTTGATATGGATCACATGACCACTTACATGATTAGAGGGATGTCTATCTAAGTGGGAGTTCTTAAGTAATATGATTAATTGAACTTAAATTTATCATGAACTTAGTACCTGATAGTATTTTGCTTGTCTATGTTATTGTAGATAGATGGCCCGTGCTGTTGTTCTGTTAAATTTTAATGCGTTCCTTGAGAAAGCAAAGTTGAAAGATGATGGTAGCAATTACACGGACTGGGTCCGTAACTTGAGGATTATTCTCATTCCTGCACAGAAGAATTACGTCCTGGAAGCACCGCTGGTTGCCAAACCCGCTGTAGGAACAATGCCAGATGTTATGAACGTCTGGCAGAGCAAAGCTGATGACTACTCAATAGTTCAGTGTGCCATGCTTTACGGCTTAGAACCGGGACTTCCACGACGTTTTGAACGTCATGGAGCATATGAGATGTTCCAGGAGTTGAAGTTAATATTTCAATCAAATGCCCGGATTGAGAGATATGAAGTCTCCAATAAGTTCTACAGCTGCAAGATGGAGGAGAATAGTTCTGTCAGTGAACATATACTCAGAATGTCTGGGTACCATAATTACTTGACTCAGCTGGGAGTTAATATTCCGGTTGATAGTGTCATTGACAGAGTTCTTCAATCACTGCCACCAAGCTACAAGAGCTTCGTGATGAACTATAATATGCAAGGGATGGATAAGACGATTCCCGAGCTCTTCGCAATGCTAAAGGCTGCGGAGGTAGAAATCAAGAAGGAGCATCAAGTGTTGATGGTCAACAAGACCACCAGTTTCAAGAAAAAGGGTAAAGGGAAGAAGAAAGGGAACTTCAAGAAGAACGGCACACAAGTTGATGCTCAAGAGAAGAAACCCAAGTCTGGACCTAAGCTTGAGACTGAGTTCTTCTACTGTAAAGGGACTGGTCACTGGAAGCAGAACTGCCCCAAGTATTTGGCGGATAAGAAGGAGGGCAAGGTGAAAAAAGGTATATGTGATATACATGTTATTGATGTGTACCTCACTAGAGCTCGCAGTATCACCTGGGTATTTGATACTGGTTATGTTGCTAATATTTGCAACTCGAAACAGGGACTACGGATTAAGCGAAGACTGGCTAAGGACGAGGTGACGATGCGCGTGGGAAATGGTTCCAAAGTTGATGTGATCGTCATCGGCACGCTACCTCTACATCTACCATCGGGATTAGTTTTAGACCTAAATAATTGTTATTTGGTGCCAGCGTTAAGCATGAACATTATATCTGGATCTTGTTTGATGCGAGACGGTTATTCATTTAAATCTGAGAAAAATGGTTGCTCTATTTATATGAGTAATATCTTCTATGGTCATGCACCCTTGAAGACTGATCTATTTGTGTTGAATCTCGATAGTAGTGATACACATATTCATAATGTTGAAGCCAAAAGATGCAGAGTCGATAATGATAGTGCAACTTATTTGTGGCACTGCCATTTGGGTCATATTGGTGTAAAGCGCATGAAGAAACTCCATACTGATGGACTTCTGGAATCACTTGATTATGAATCACTTGGTACTTGCGAACCATGCCTCATGGGAAAGATGACTAAAACGCCATTCTCCGAAACAATGGAGCGAGCAACAGATTTATTGGAAATCATACATACCGATGTATGTGGCCCAATGAATATTGAAGCTCGCGGCGGGTATCGTTATTTTCTCACCTTCACAGATGATTTGAGCAGATATGGGTATATCTACTTAATGAAACATTTGAAAAGTTCAAAGAATTTCAGAGTGAAGTGGAAAATCATCATAACAAGAAAATAAAGTTTCTACAATCTGATCGTGGAGGAGAATATTTGAGTTACAAGTTTGGTCTACATTTGAAACAATGCGGAATAGTTTCGCAACTCACGCCACCCGGAACACCACAGCGTAATGGTGTGTCCGAACGTCGTAATCGTACTTTACTAGATATGGTGCGATCCATGATGTCTCTTACTGATTTACCGCTATCATTTTGGGATTATGCTTTAGAGACAGCTGCATTCATGTTAAATAGGGCACCATCGAAATCCGTTAAGACGACGCCTTATGAATTGCGGTTTGGCAAGAAACCAAAGTTGTCGTTTCTTAAAGTTTGGGGCTGCGATGCTTATGTGAAAAAACTTCAACCTGATAAGCTCGAACCCAAATCGGAGAAATGTGTCTTCATAGGATACCCAAAGGAGACTGTTGGGTACACATTCTATCACAGATCCGAAGGCAAGACATTTGTTGCTAAGAATGGATCATTTCTAGAGAAGGAGTTTATCTCGAAAGAAGTGAGCGGGAGGAAAGTAGAACTTGATGAGGTAACTATACCTGCTCCCTTATTGGAGAGTAGTTCATCACAGAAACCGGTTCCTGTGACACCTACACCAATTAGTGAGGTAGACAATGATGATGATCATGAAACTTCAGATCAAGTTACTACTAAACCTCGTAGGTCAACCAGAGTAAGATCCGCACTAGAGTGGTATGGTAATCCTGTTCTGGAGGTCATGTTACTTGACCATGACGAACCTACGAACTATGAGGAGGCGATGATGAGCCCAGATTCCGTAAAATGGCTTGAAGCCATGAAATCTGAGATGGGATCCATGTATGAGAACATAGTGTGGACTTTGGTTGACTTGCCCGATGATCGGCAAGCCATCAAGAATAAATGGATCTTCAAGAAGAAGACTGGCGCTGACGGTAATGTTACTGTCTACAAAGTTGGACTTGTTGCAAAAGGTTTTTGACAAGTTCAAGGAGTTGACTACGATGAGACCTTCTCGCCCGTGGCAATGCTTAAGTCCGTCCGAATCATGTTAGCAATTGCCGCATTTTATGATTATGAAATTTGGCAAATGGATGTAAAGACTGCATTCCTGAATGGATTTCTGGAAGAGGAGTCGTATATGATGCAACCTGAAGGTTTTATCTATCCAAAGGGTACTAACAAAGAGTGCAAGCTCCAGCGATCCATTTATGTATTGGTGCAAGCATCTCGGAGTTGGAATAAATGTTTTGATAGTGTGATCAAAGCATATGGTTTTATCGAGACTTTTGGAGAAGCCTGTATTTACAAGAAAGTGAGTGGGAGCTCTGTAGCATTTCTAATACTATATATGGATGACATATTGTTGATTGGAAATGATATAGAATTTCTGGATAGCATAAAAGGATACTTGAATAAGAGTTTTTCAATGAAAGACCTCGGTGAAGCTGCTTATATATTAGGCATCAAGATTTATAGAGATAGATCAAGACACTTAATTGGACTTTCACAAAGCACATACCTTGATAAATTTTTTGAAGAAGTTCAAAATGGATCAAGCTAAGAAAGGGTTCTTGCCTGTGTTACAAGGTGTGAAGTTGAGTAAGACTCAATGCCCGACCACTGTAGAAAATAGAGAGAAAATGAAAAGTGTTCCCTATGCTTCAGCCATAGACTCTATCATGTATGCAATGTTGTGTACCAGACCTGATGTGTGCCTTGCTATTAGTTTAGCATGGAGGTACCAAAGTAATCCAGAAGTGGATCACTTGACAGCGGTCAAGAACATCCTGAAATACCCGAAAAGGACTAAGTATATGTTTCTCGTTTATGGAGGTGACAAAGAGCTCGCCGTAAATGGTTATGTCGATGCAATCTTTGACACTGATCCGGACGATTCTAAATCGCAAACCGGATACGTGTTTATATTGAACGGTGGAGCTGTCAGCTGGGGCAGTTCTAAACAAAGCGTCGCGGCGGGATCTACGTGTGAAGCGGAGTACATAGCTGCTTCAAAAGCAACACATGAAGGAGTCTGGATGGAGTTCATATCCGATCTAGGTGTCATACCTAGTGCATCGGGTCCAATGAAAATCTTTTGTGACAATACTGGTGCAATTGCCCTAGCAAAGTATTCCAGATTTCATAAGGGAACCAAGCACATCAAGAGACGCTTCAATTCCATACGGGATCAAGTCCAGGTGGGAGACATAGAGATATGCAAAATACATACGGATCTGAATGTTGCAGACTCGCTGACTAAGCCTCTTCCACGAGCAAAACATGATCAGCACCAAGACTCCATGGGTGTTAGAATCGTTACTGTGTAATCTAGATTATTAACTCTAGTGCAAGTGGGAGACTGAAGGAAATATGCCCTAGAGGCAATAATGAAGTTATTATTTATTTCCTTATTTCATGATAAATGTTTATTATTCATGCTAGAATTGTATTAACCGGAAACATAATACATGTGTGAATACATAGATAAACATAGTGTCACTAGTATGCCTCTACTTGACTAGCTCATTGATCAAAGATGGCTAAGTTTCCTAGCCATAGACATGAGTTGTTATTTGATCAACGGGATCACATCATTAGAGAATGATGTGATTGACTTGACCCATTTCGTTAGCTTAGCACTTGATCGTTTAAGTTTACTGCTATTGCTTTCTTCATGACTTATACATGTTCCGATGACTATGAGATTATGCAACTCCCGAATACCGGAGGAACACTTTGTGTGCTACCAAACATCACAACGTAACTGGGTGATTATAAAGGTTCTCTACAGGTGTCTCCGATGGTGTTCGTGGAGTTCGCATAGATCACGAATAGGATTTGTCACTCCGATTGTTGGAGAGGTATCTCTGGGCCCTCTCGGTAATGCACATCACTATAAGCCTTGCAAGCAATGTGACTAATGAGTTAGTTGTGGGATGTTGCATTACGAAACGAGTAAAGAGACTTGCCAGTAACGAGATTGAGCTAGGTATTAGGATACCGACGATCGAATCTCGGGCAAGTAACATACCGATGACAAAGGGAACAACGTATATTGTTATGCGGTTTGACCGATAAAGATCTTCGTAGAATACGTAGGAACCAATATGAGCATCCAGGTTCCACTGTTGGTTATTGACCGGAGACATGTCTCAGTCATGTCTACATAGTTCTCGAACCCGTAGGGTCCGCACGCTTAAAGTTCTGTGACGATCGGTATTATGAGTTTATATGTTTTGATGTACCGAAGGTAGTTCGGAGTCCCGTATATGATCACGGACATGACGAGGAGTCTCGAAATGGTCGAGACATAAATATTGATATATTGGAAGCCTACATTTGGACATCGGAAGAGTTCCGGGTGAAGTCAGGATTTTACCGGAGTGCCGGAGGGGTTACCGGAACCCCCCGGGGGTCAATGGGCCTTATTGGGCCCTAGTCGAGAGAGAGGGGGGCCGGCCAGGGCAGGACACGCGCCGCCTCCTGCTCTGGTCTGAATTGGACTAGGAGAGGGGGGTGGCGCCCCCTTTCCTTCTCCTTCTCCCTCTTCCTTTCCCCCTCCTAGTAGGAGTAGGAAAGAGGGGAATCATACTCCTACTAGGAGGAGGATTCCTCTTCCTGGCGCGCCCTCTAGGGCCGGCCGGCCTCCCCCTTCCTCCTTTATATATGGGGGCAGGGGCACCTCTATACACACAAGTTGATCATTGATCTCTCCCAGCCGTGTGCGGTGCCCCCCTCCACCATAATCCACCTCGGTCATATTTGTAGCGGTGCTTAGGTGAAGCCCTCCAATGGTAGCTTCATCAACATCGTCACCACGCCGTCGTGCTGACGAAACTCTTCCCCGAGCTCTACTGGATCATGAGTTCGCGGGACATCAACGAGCTGAACGTGTGCTGAACGCGGAGGTGCCGTACGTTCGGTACTGAGGATCGGTCAATCATGAAGACGTACGACTACATCAACCGCGTTGTCATAACGCTTCCGCTTAACGGTCTACGAGGGTATGTGGACGACACTCTCCCCTCTCGTTGCTATGCATCACCATGATCTTGCGTGTGCGTAGGAATTTTTTTGAAATTACTATGTTCCCCAACATCCAGGACGTAATTCTTCTGTGCAGCAATGAGGATAATCCTCAAGTTACGGACCCAGTCCGTGTAATTGCAACCATCATATTTCAACTTAGCTTTCTCTAGGAACGCATTAAAATTCAACGGAACAACAGCACGGGCCATCTATCTAAAACAACATAGACATGCAAAATACTATCATGTACTAAGTTCATGATAAATTGAAGTTCAATTAATCATATTACTTAAGAACTCCCACTTAGATAGACATCCCTCTAATCATCTAAGTGATCACGTGATCCACATCAACTAAACCATGTCCGATCATCATGTGAGATGGAGTAGTTTTCAATGGTGAACATCACTATGTTGATCATATCTACTATATGATTCACGCCCGACCTTTCGGTCTCAGTGTTCTGAGACCATATCTGCATATGCTAGGCTCGTCAAGTTTAACCCGAGTATTCCGCATATGCTTGAGCTTATCACACCCGATCATCACGTGGTGTCTCAGCACGACGAACTGTAGCAATGATGCATACTCAGGGAGAACACTTATACCTTGAAATTTAGTGAGAGATCATCTTATAATGCTACCGCTGAACTAAGCAAAATGAGATGCATAAAGGATAAACATCACATGCAATCAATATAAGTGATATGATATGGCCATCATCATCTTGTGCCTTTGATCTCCATCTCCAAAGCACCGTCATGATCACCATCATCACCAGCTTGACACCTTGATCTCCATCGAAGCGTCGTTGTCGTCTCGCCAACTATTGCTTCTACGACTATCGCTACCGCTTAGTGATAAAGTAAAGCAATTACATGGTGATTGCATTTCATACAATAAAGCGACAACCATATGGCTCCTGCCAGTTGCAGATAACTCTGTTACAAAACATGATCATCTCATACAATAAAATTTAGCATCATGTCTTGACCATATCAGATCACAACATGCCCTACAAAAACAAGTTAGACGTCCTCTACTTTGTTGTTGCAAATTTTGCATGGCTGCTATGGCTGAGCAAGAACCGTTCTTACCTACGCATCAAAAACCACAACGTGGTATAGTGATTGCTTTTTGATCTTCAGAAAGAACCTTGTTCATTGAATCCGATTCAACTAAAGTTGGAGAAACTAACACCCACTAGCCACCTGTGTGCGAAGCACGTCGGTAGAACCAGTCTCGCATAAGCGTACGCGTAATGTCGGTCTGAGCCGATTCATCCAACAACACCGCTGAATCAAGAATCAACTAGTGACGGCAAGAAATATGTATATACCCACGCCCACAACTCCTTTGTGTTCTATTCATGCATATAACATCTACGCATAGACCTGGCTCTGATGCCACTGTTGGGGAATGCAGTAATATAAAAAAATTCCTATGCACACGCAAGATCATGGTGATGCATAGCAACAAGAGGGGAGAGTGTTGTCCATGTACCCTCATAGACTATAAGAGGAAGAGTTATGACAACACGGTTGATGTAGTTGTACGTCTTCATGATCCAACCGATCCTAGCACCGAAGGTACGACACCTCCGCGATCTGCACACGTTCAGCTCGGTGACGTCCCACAAACTCTAGATCCAGCTGAGGTCGAGGGCGAGTTTCGTCAGCACGATGGCGTGATGACGGTGAGGATGAAGTTAGCGACACAGGGCTTCACCTAAGCTCTACAACGATATGACCGAGGTGGAAATCTGTGGATGGGGGCACCGCACATGACTAAACAATCAACTTGTGTGTCTATGGGGTGCCCCCCTCCCCTGTATATAAAGGAGGGGAGGAGGAGGTCGGCCGGCCCTAGAGGGCTCGCCAAGGGGGGAGGAATCCTCCTCCTAGTAGGAGTAGGATTCCTCCTTTCCGAGTCCTACTAGGAGGGGGAGGAAGGAGAGGGGGAGGGAGAGGGAAAGAGGGGTCATGCCCCCCTCCCCTAGTCCAATTCAGACTCCCTTGAGGGGCGCCACCTCCTGGCTGCTGCCCTCTCTCTCCCCTAAAGCCCACTAAGGGCCCAATAACTTCCTCGGGGGGGGGGGGGGGTTCTCGTAACCCTCCGGCACTCCGAATTTATCTGAAAGCTCCCGGAACACTTCCGGTGTCCGAACATAGTCGTCCAATATATCAATCTTTATGTCTTGACCATTTCGAGACTCCTCGTCATATCCGTGATCACATCCAAGACTCCGAACTACCTTCATGTACATCAAAACACATAAACTCATAATACCGATCGTCACCGAACGTTAAGCGTGCGGACCCTACGAGTTCGAGAACTATATAGACATGATCGAGACTCGTCTCCGGTCAATAACCAATAGCGGAACCTGGATGCTCATATTGGTTCCTACATATTCTACGAAGATCTTTATTGGTCAAATCGGATAACAATATACATTGTTCCCTTTGTCATCGGTATGTTACTTGCCCGAGATTCGTTCGTCGGTATCTCAATACCTAGTTCAATCTCGTTACTGGCAAGTCTCTTTACTCGTTCCATAATGCAACATCCCGTAACTAACTCATTAGTCACATTGCTTGCAAGGCTTATAGTGATGTGCATTACCGAGAGGGCCTAGAGATACCTCTCCGATACACGGAGTGACAAATCCTAATCTTGATCTATGCCAACTCAATAAGCACCATCGGAGACACCTGTAGAGCATCTTTATAGTCACCCAGTTACGTTGTGATGTTTGATAGCACACTAAGTGTTCCTCCAGTATTCGGGAGTTGCATAATCTCATAGTCATAGGAACATGTATAAGTCATGAAGAAAGCAATAGCAGTAAACTTAAAAGATCAAGTGCTAAGAAAACGGATGGGTCAAGTCAATCACATTATTCTCTAATGATGTGATCCCGTTAATCAAATGACAACTCTTGTCTATGGCTAGGAAACTTAACCATCTTTGATTAACGAGCTAGTCAAGTAGAGGCATACTAGTGACACTCTGTTTGTCTATGTATTCACACATCTACTAAGTTTCCGGTTAATACAATTCTAGCATGAATAATAAACATTTATCATGATATAAGGAAATATACATAACAACTTTATTATTGCCTCTAGGGCATATTTCCTTCAAGTTTTGACTACAATGGTTGCCGATCACCACCTGCTGTTGGGTAAGAACTGGTAAAAATTTGAGATTTGCTTGACAGATTTGTGACACACTGTCTGTAACGCCCCGTATGTAACTTGCCATATTGGTATTCCAACTCTTGCCATTTCCGGATCTAAGTTATGATATTCCCTCGTGGTTGGGTTTTTTCCTTTGTTTTGTTTTATTCTTGTCATGCATTTCATATCATGTTCATCTTGTTGCATCATGGCATCATCATGTGCATCTTCATCTTAGCATGTTGCTTTGTGGCATGATCCTAGAAATCCAAGCATCATCTTTCCCCTTCACTCATCACCACATCTTCCCCTCTTTTCTTTCTTTGGCAAGTGCACCTCTACCCTCCTTCCTTTAATGCTCATCTTTTTCCCAAAATTCTAGCACCATGCCTTGAACCCCCTGCCAAATTTCACCTCTTTTAGAATTGTTTTGGTTGGGTTCAAAAATGCATCAAGTTTGAATTTTATTCACACTTCGAATATTTTTCTACCTTTAAAAATTACCAAAGCAATTTATTAAATGCTACACAAATTCAGGATCATGAGGATATTTTTATATTACTCAAACTCCTCCCCAATTCCCCTGTGATTTTCCTTTTGTTTTTTCTGTCTGAAGAAAATTAGAAAAGGAAGAGAAGCAGAGCCGCAACAGCAGCACCCAACTGGGCCTTGGCCTCTCAGGCAGGCCCAGCTAGCCCCGCGCCAGCGAGCCCAGTGCGCCAGCCAGCCCGCTCGGCCCCCTCTCCCTCCTTTTCTCACCCGTTCGCTCGCACACCCCCGCTAGCCTCTTGCCACGTGGCCGCCTCAGCCCCACCTGTCGGTGCCTCCCTGTAGCGTGCACCCACCTTTTCCCTCTCCTCTCGTCGTCGCCATGGGGACCGCGAGCACGAGAGCGTGCGAGCTTCGCCTCGTTGCCCTGGGCCCTTTTAGCTCTCCCTCCTTGCCCTACCTAATCCCCTAGGGTTCCCTCTCCCTCTCCCTGCCACCGCCAGGCCACCAAACACTCCGGATCCATCAGTTTCAGCCGTTCCCGTGCGCATCTGAGAGCGCGTCCTCGTCGCCGGCGTGCTCATCGTCGACTCTGGCCTCGCCTGCCGTGTCCTTCATCTTCCCCGCCGTCATCTACGTCCACGACGTCGACTACGTGGAGCCGAGACCCGTCGTTGTGTCGTCTTCTTCCTCATCTTCAACTCCGGTCACCACGGCTGTTCGTTGCGCCTTACCGCCGTCTCCGTCCACTCCACGCCAAGCCGAGCACCCCGTCATGTTCGTGGTGAGATTGCGCTCCTTCCCCTTCCCCTTTTCCCCTTGTTTTGTGCGCTCCGTCGCCGTTAGGTGCTCGCGCCCGATCGCGCCGCCGTCGGACCTCGCGCAAACGAGATGCTCCGGGCACCCTTCGCCGTTTTTGTCATGTCTAGGAGATTCCTCGTGCCGCGCGTGTCTGAGTCGAGCTCTTGCGGTCCCGTTAGTCCATTGCCTCGCCTCGTTCCTCCGCGCTCCTCGCCGCCTCTGTAGCTCTTCGCCGGCGTCGAATCCGTCGTCGTCCGGTGTGGCTAGTGGCACCCGAGAACGCGGGATCTTCCCGCGATCCTTTTTGCGCCTCTCCGCCATGTCGTAGGGCCACCGGAGCAACTCCGACGAGGCCGCCGCCGCGCTCGGTCACCGCCGACCCCTCCTCTATTTCCCCCTGCTCCCGCGCTCGTGCGTCACCACCCTGTGGGCCCAAGCCGGACCCACCGGTCAGCCTCACGTCCCGCCAGGCCCACTTGCTAGTCTCTCATACGCACCCACACACACTCACCTAACACATGGACCCACGAGCCCACATGTCATCTGCACACCCCTGTTTTAAACCCAATCAGGCAGATTTCCATTTTGGGTCTTTTCTGTTTCGGGCCTTTCCTTATCTGGTAAGTCTAGATCGGGACGTTTCCGTTTTAGGCTAACTTTTCTGCCTATTTCCTTTTTAGGCAGTTTGCATCTTAGAGCATTTGTAGGGATTTCTCTACAGCAACCCTAACATATTATATATGTTTTTGGGGTAGAAAAATCCCACCAATCCAGTGGTAGCATTGGTTTTTTCATTTGAGCAAGCTCATGAGCATGGCTTTTTGCATCATGAGGTTGTTTTCTCATTTTTGTGTGATTTATTTCAATCATGCTATGTAGGTGTTTGTCCCATGGTTAGTTTCATTTTCTTGCCTGCTACATGCTAGTATTTATGTCATGTCTCTTTGTGCACTTTGATGAGTGAAACAAGCATGTAAAGTAGCTCTCATGTTATTGCTGATTTCAGGGACTTAGATTTTCATTGTCATTTCCCTGATGTTATTTTTATGCCATGTATTCATGTTACTACAGAGTGATCCATGCTTCTTTTGAGTATGTTCAGTAAGGATGATTTTGGCATATGGTTATGCTCTATCCATCCATGTGTTTGTTTGCAATTATGGAGTACCCTAGCATGACTCAATCTTGCTCTACTTTTGCTATAAAATGTTACTAGAAGATTGTTTACGTGTTAATCAATTTTGCCAAGGTTGTTGTAGTTGATCCATGCATGATATGAGGTTGTTCTTGCCATGTTTAGCTTCTTGATCATGTCTTCTTGCTGGGTGTATGCTTAGTTTGTCATACAATGCCTTGTGGTGAGTGCATCGAGCTCGTAAACATGCCTACGTAACTATGTTTATGCCATGTCCAGCTTTTCTACTAAGTCTGAATCTGTTAACGAAACTTGCAATGTTTACATGGGTGCCATCATGTCTTCTGTCCCCTTTTGTCTTATGGCCAGTAAGGGACTTTTGTTATATGCTTTGAGTAGTTTCATGCCATGCCTTGCTTTGCTATGTTCTGTTCCTATAGCATGTGGTTATCTTGCTCTAAACATTGCTTCCTGATGTTAAATCCTGACATGTTATTTTCACTAAGACTGTGAAGCTGATATCTTTTGCACTTTTGCCATGCTTGTTTGAACTTGCTATTGTGTGATTTAGCCATAGCTCAGTGTTCATCTTTTGTCAAGCATCTTGAGTAGATCCCAGCCATGTGCTTTGTTGCTATGTTAGAGTGCAGCAGCTTAGTTTCTTGCTGCATTCTAGATGGCATCGTGCTGTTAATCGCAGAATTGGGCCATTATTGTTTTGCTTGCCATTTGCAAACTGTGCATCCGATTCCGGTGATCTTTATATCGATTTCGACCGAAATCAACCCATATTTCAGCGGCACTCTTGGTTTGCCAAGTTGAGGCCGGTTTCAATCTATTTCTTCCGGAGCACGCATATGCATTGCATTTCACATCCCGCATATCATGCCATGTTTTACATCATGTTGCTTGCGCATTGCACCGTGGTTGATTGTGTTTTCTTTTGCTTGTGTTCTTGCCTTGGGTAGATCCGGGAGACAATTACGTGATCGAGGAACCTGTTGAGTACGCTTACGAGGATCAAGCTTACGTCAACTCGGAGATCTTTGCAGGCAAGATGACCATACCCTCGAAATCACTTCTATCTTTGCTTGCTAGTTGCTCGCTCTATTGCTATGCCTATGCCGTGATACCTACCACTTGCTATATCATGCCTCCCATATTGCCATGTCAAACATCTAACCCACCTTGTCCTAGCAAACCATTGTTTGGCTATGTTACCGCTTTGCTCAGCCCCTCTTATAGTGTTGCTAGTTGCAGGTGAAGATTGGAGTTTGTTCCTTGTTGGAACAAGATTATTGTTGGGATATAATTATTATACCTTGTCTACTTTAATGCATCTATATACTTGGTAAAGGGTGGAAGGCTCGGCCTTATGCCTGGTGTTTTGTTCCACTCTTGCCGCCCTAGTTTCCGTCATACCAGTGTTATGTTCCTCGATTTTGCGTTCCTTACGCGGTTGGGTTATAATGGGAACCCCTTGACAATTCGCCTTGAATAAAACTCCTCCAGCAAGGCCCGACCTTGGTTTTACCATTTGCCACCTAAGCCATTTCCCTTGGGTTTCGCGGACTCAAGGGTCATCTTTATTTTAACCCCCCCCCCCCCCGGGTCAGTGCTTCTCTAAGTGTTGGTCCAACCTAGAGCACCGTGCGGGGCCGTCCCTTGGCAACTTGGGTTATGTTGGCTACCGTACGCTTAGCTTATCCGGTGTGCCTTGAGAATGAGATATGTGCAGCTCCTATCAGGATTTGTCGGCACAGCGGGTGGTCTTGCTGGTCTTGTTTTACCATTGTCGAAATGTCTTGTAACCGGGATTCCGAGTCTTATCGGGTCGTCCTGGGAGAAGGAATATCCTTCGTTAACCGTGAGAGCTGGTGATGGGCTAAGTTGGGACACCCCTGCAGGGTTTTGAACTTTCGAAAGTCGTGCCCACGGTTATGGGCAGATGGGAATTTGTTAATGTCCGATTGTAGAAAACTTGACACTTAACTTAATAAAATGCATCAACCGCGTGTGTAGCTGTGATGGTCTCTTTTCGGCGGAGTCCGGGAAGAGCACACGGTCTCGTGTTATGCTTGAACATAAGTAGTTATAGGATCACTTCTTGATCATAGTTTATCGACCATGCTTTGCTCCTCTTCTCGCTCTCATTTGCGTATGTTAGCCACCATATATGCTAGTGCTTGCTGCAGCTCCACCTCGCTACCTTTTTCCTACCCATGAGCTTAAATAGTCTTGATCGCGAGGGTGTGAGATTGCTGACTCCCCGTGACTCACAGATTACTTCCAAAACCAGATGCAGGTGCTGATGATGCCATTCCAAGGGATGCGACCGAACTCAAATGGGAGTTTGACGAGGATTCAGGACGTTACTATGTTTCCTTTCCAGACGATCAGTAGTGGAGCCCAGTTGGGGCGATCGGGGATCTATCGCATTTGGGGTTGTCTTTATTTTGGTTCCGTAGTCGGACCTTGATTGTATTCTGGATGATGTAATGCTATATTTATGTATTGTGTGAAGTGACGATTGTAAGCCAACTCTGTGTCTCTTTCTTATTCAGTACATGAGATGTGTAAAGATTGCCCCTCTTGCGACATGCCTACAATGCGGTTATGCCTCTAAGTCGTGCTCCAACACGTGGGAGATATAGCCGCATCGTGGGTGTTACACTGTCGCTTCTAGTAGTCTGTAGGATCATATTCTTGTGTGTTCCTATTGCTGCTAACCATGGCAGGACCACAAGCCGACGAGATTGATTGGGAAAACATGACGAAGAAGGAGCTCCATGATAAATTTCAGCAAATGTTGAGTCAACAGGTGGAAGACGTCGTGGCCACCTTCCGAAAGGCACTAGAGAGGATTGATGACGTTGAGAAGACAATTGACACCAAGTTGGATGCAAAGTTCGATGAAGTACTCATGCGTCTTCCACAACCACCGCCCGCTGCACCTGTCGCACCTCTACAGCAGCAGCAGCAACAACAACAACAACAACAACAACAACATCGCCTTCCAAATCAAGTGGGACGAGCACTGTGCCCTCCCCTTGAGCCTGGTCAAAATTCTGGTGTTGTTGTCCCTACTGTTGATGCTTCTATAGCTCCTGCTGCTATTGTAGAGGTGGAGGACCATTACGAGGATGAGGTTGATCAAAATCAGAACTACGTGCAACCACCAGCACCACCACCAGGTTGCCCTCATGCATATCATCGCAATGGTAGGGCTGCACCACCACCTGAGATACGAGATCATGACCATCTTCCTAAACTAAAATTGAATATTCCACCATTTGAGGGTAGATATGTTCCTGATATATATCTTACTAGGGAGTTAGAAACTAAACAACGTTTTACATGTTTACAATATCCTAAGGATAGACGTGTTCCTGCTGATGTTTGTGCTTTCACTAGTTTTGCATGTGTTTGGTGGTCTGAACATTCTAGATTATATCCTATTCCAGCTGCTTGGGCTGCTTTGAAAACTGCTATGCACACTCGTTGGGTTCCACCATATTATCAACGTGAATTACTTCAAAAATTGTAGCGTTTAAGACAAGCAAAAAAATTTGTAGAAGAATACTATCAGGAATTACAAACTGGAATGATTAGGTCCGGTATTGTTGAGGATAATGAAGCTATCCTTGCATGTTTTATGGATGGATTAAATAAAGAGATTCAGACCATTCTAGAATATGAGTATAATAATATCACTCGTTTATTCCATCTTTCTTGCAAAGCTGAACGTGAAGTGCAGGATCGACAGGCATTGGAGCGAACTAACTTTTCTGCAGGTCGATCTTCATCATGGACACCGTGTGAATCCTCTACCTCACACGTCCTACTGCAGCACCACTGACTTTAGCCGCCAATTCCAACCGAGATACAAGAAAACAGGCACCATCGCCACCATCTGCCAGGAGTACACCTTCCGGTTCTGCACAGACCTCTTCTTCATCCATGGCATCGATAGGGCAAACACATTATATTATTTGTCGTCGATGCAAGGGTGGAGGTCATTATGCGAGAGAATGCCCATCTAAATGTGTGATGATTGTTACTGAGGATGGTGGGTATGAGTCCGCTAGTGACTATGATGAGGAGACTTTGGCTCTTATTACAAGTGAAGAACACGGTGGAGATGATTCTGATCATGAGACGCAATACATGGCTCCTGAAGATGCTGACAGGTATGAATGTTGTTCTATGAATGTTTAGTTGTTCAACGTGTTTTGAGTGTGTAGGTTACAAAAGCTGAGCAAAAACCAGAGGCATAATTTGTTCCATACAAAGGGAGTTGTGAAGGAACGTTCTGTTCGCGTCATCATAGATGGAGGGAGCTGCAGCAACTTGGCTAGCATGGAGATGGTGGAGAAGATATCTCTCACCACAAGACCACATACACATCCTTACTATATCCAATGGTTCAACAACAGCGGCAAGGTTAAGGTAACACATATTGTTCATCTGCATTTTAGTATCTCTGCACATGCTGATTATGTTGATTGTGATGTGGTACCCATGCAAGCATATTCCTTATTACTTGGTAAACATGACAATTCGATAAAAATTATGTACACCATGGTAGAGACAATCAGTATACTCTTGCTCATAAGGATAAACATATTAATTTGCTTTCTATGACTCCTGATTCTATTTTGAAAGATGATATTAATCGAGCTAGTAAAGCAAAACATGAGCAAAATAAAAGTGAAAATCAAATTGTGGCAAAAGAATTTGAGCAATAAATGAAGCCTAATAACAAACCATCATCTCATGTTGCTTCCGAAATTAAATTGAAAAATGGATGTTTACTTGCCACCAAATCTGATATTGATTATCAAGATTTCAGCAAATCTGTTTGCTATGCTTTTGTGTGCAAAGAGGCATTATTTTCATTCGAGGACGTGCCTTCCTCTTTGCCTCTTGCTGTCACTAATATTTTGCAGGAGTTTGATGATGTCTTTCCACAAGACGTGCCACCGGGATTACCACCTATTCGAGGGATTGAGCATCAGATTGGCTTAATTCCCGGTGCATCGCTACCTAACCGTGCACCATACTGTACCAATCCAGAGGAGACGAAGGAGATTATGCGTCAAGTACAGGAGCTGCTCGACAAAGGTTATATACATGAATCCCTTAGTCCTTGTATTGTTCCTATTATTCTAGTGCCAAAAAAGGATGATACATGGCGTATGTGTGTTGATTGTAGAGGCATTAATAATATTACTATTCGTTATCGTCATCCTATTTCTAGGCTAGATGATATGCTTGATGAATTGAGTGGCTCTACAATATTCTCCAAAGTTGATTTGCGTAGTGGATACCATCAAATTCGTATGAAATTGGGAGATGAATGGAAAACAACATTTAAAACTAAGTTTGGATTATATGAATGCTTAGTCATGCCTTTTGGTTTAACTAATGCACCTAGTAATTTCATGAGATTAATGAACGAAGTTTTACGTGCTTTCATTGGACGATTTGTGGTAGTCTATTTTGATGATATACTGATTTATAGCAGATCTTTGGAGGAACATTTACGTGTTGTTTTATTGCTCTACGTGATGCACGTTTGTTTGGTAACCTTGGGAAGTGCACCTTTTGCACCGATCGAGTGTCTTTTATTGGCTATGTTGTTACTCCACAGGGAATTGAAGTTGATAATGCCAAGATTGAAGCTATTGAGAGTTGGCCGCAGCCCAAAACGGTCACACAAGTGTGGAGTTTTCTTGGCCTCGCCGGTTTCTATAGGCGTTTTGTGAGAGATTTTAGCACCATTGCTGCACCTCTCAATGAGCTTACAAAGAAGGATGTGCCTTTTGTTTGGGGTATCGCACAGGAAGAAGCCTTCACGGTATTGAAAGATAAGTTGACACATTCTCCTTTACTCCAACTTCCAGATTTTAATAAGACTTTTCAGCTTGAATGTGATGCTGATGGCAAACCTGTTGCATACTTTTCTGAAAAATTGAGTGGGCCTAGTTTGAACTATTCTACTTATGATAAATAATTATATGCTCTTGTTCGGACCTTAGAAACATGTCAACATTATTTATGGCCCAAAGAATTTATTATACATTCTGATCATGAATCTTTGAAATATATTAAAAGTCAAGCAAAATTGAACCGTACACATGCTAAAGGGGTTGAATTCATTGAGACTTTCCCTTATGTCATTAAACACAAGAAGGGTAAAGAAAATGTTATTGCTGATGCATTGTCTCGTCGTTATACTATGCTTTCACAACTTGACTTTAAAAAATTTGGTTTGTAGACCATCAAAGATCAATATGTGCATGATGCTGGATTTAAAGATGTATTACTGAATTATAAAGAAGGGAGAACATGGAACAAGTTCGTCGTTAATGATGGATTTGTGTTTCGTGCTAACAAGCTATGCATTCCAGCTAGCTCCGTTCGTCTTTTATTTTTGCAGGAGGCGCATGGAGGAGGATTAATGAGATATTTTGGCGTGAAGAAGACGGAGGATGTACTTGCTACACATTTCTTTTGGCCAAAGATGAGACGGGATGTTGAGCGCTTTGTTGCTCGCTGCACTACATGTCAAAAAGCTAAGTCACGACTCAATCCTCATGGTTTATATATGCATTTGTCTGTACCTTGTGTTCCATGGGAGGATATATCTATGGACTTTGTTTTGGGTTTACCTCGAACAAAGAGGGGGAAGGATAGCATATTTGTTGTCGTGGATAGATTCTCGAAAATGGCACACTTTATACCATGTCATAAAAAGCGATGCTGCTTCTAATGTTGATGATTTGTTCTTTCGTGAAATTATTCACGTGCATGGTGTGCCAAATACTATTGTTTCAGATCATGATACTAAATTTCTTAGCGACTTTTGGAGATGTTTATGGGCTAAGTTGGGGACTAAACTGCTTTTTAGTACTACATGTCACCCCCAAACCGATGGACAAACTGAAGTAGTCAATAGAACATTGTCTACTATGCTTAGGGCTGTTTTTAAGAATAACAAGAAAATGTGAGAAGAATGCTTGCCTCATATTGAATTTGCTTATAATCGTTCGTTGCATTCTACTACTAAGATGTGCCTTTTGAAATTGTGTATGGTTTCCTACCTCGTGCACCTATTGATTTATTCCCTCTTCCATCTTCGGAGAAGGTTAATTTTGATGCTAAGAAAGTGCTGAATTAATCTTAAAAATGCATGAGTTAACTAAGGAAAACATTGAGCGTATGAATGCTAAATATAAACTTGCTGAAGATAAAGGTAGAAAACATGTTGTGTTTGCACCTAGCGATCTTGTTTGGTTACATTTGTGTAAGGATATATTTTCTACTTTGCACAAATCAAAGTAATGCCATGTGATGATGGTCCTTTTAAGGTGTTAGAGAAAATAAATGATAATGCATATAAACTTGAGCTGCCTGTAGATTTTGGGGTTAGTCCCACTTTTAACATTGCAGAATTGAAGCCTTATTTGGGTGAGAAAGACGAGCTTCCGTCGAGGACGACTTCATTTCAAGAAAGGGAGGCTGATGACGACATCAATACCATTGTTACACCCACAGCCCCTACTGCTATACATACTGGACCAATTACTAGAGCTCGCGCACGCCAATTGAATTACCAGGTACTTTTGTTTCTTGGTAACGATTCTAATGTTCGTGAGAATATGATGATGCCTAAATTGGATACATTTGTTTTGCTTACAAATGAAGGGTCTAGCTTGGACAAGAAATATGAACCTTGGAGCAAGTTCAAGCATGGAGATGATGGCATGCGCAAGGGGAACAAGAACAGACTTATAAGTGATGATTCCAGGACTTTGAAGCCACCATAATGAGTGCATGAAGCCTTGGACGAAATATACAAGATGACACGTCATAAATTTCGGCCAGAGGCTATTCTAGGTGCTGCGTCACCTTATTATTGGGCTAGGACCTTGTAATTTCGAAGTACTTGATTATAGGCTGTTTTTAGAGTCCGTATGTGTGGGGAAACAAGAGTTTGGGTTGTTTTGGACCCCTCCTCCAAGGGCCACGAAATTTGCCCCTCTTCCTCCAAATATACAACCCTTAGGGCACCGTTTAGACTTTGGGTTTTGTTTAGATTAAAAGTTTGCCATAGTTGCAACTTTGCGTACTTCGTTTGTGCTCAACGACCAGACCAAGATGTCACATAAACCCACCTTGATCAATAAAGTTTTCATCTTATATTCGCAATATCCAGATTGCAATCTCAGTTTCTTACTTGTTCTTCATTTGCTTGCAGGAAATAGACCCTCGTGGTCAGGTTGATCATGCTCCGGCGTGGTCAATAACCTCGGAGAGTTGGTTTAGCGATTGCTAAGGCGCGACATCCTTGCACGTTCGTAGTTGGGTCCTCAAAGTCTACTCCACCGAAACGATAATTACTTTCTCATCAAAAGACGGGACACCTTTGCCTCTATCGAAAATGCACATGTTGAGATGGATGGGTGGCCACAAGGAGGGATCGGATCTGAATTGGTCTCGGTTTGTGGTTAAAACCGGGACTAAAGGACAACATTTGGTCCCAGTTCCAGCCATAGACCGGGACTAAAGGAGCTAGGCCAGGAGCGAGGCCCACTGGTCCTGGTTCGTGTCTAGAAACGGGACCAAAGGGGTCAGACGAACCGGGACCAATGGCCCGCGAGGCCCGGCCGGCGCCCTGGCCTCACAAACCGGGACTGGTGCACCCTTTGGTCCCGGTTCGTGAGTGAACCGGGATTAATGCCCTTATCCTGGCCTCAACCAAAGCCCTATTTTCTACTAGTGGTGGCCCCACCAGTGTCATGTCCCGTCAGTAAAGGATATCATGCCAGCCCTTAGCGGAAAAACCGACAGCCATCGATGAGGTCACAAGGGATATATATAAATGGGGGATGTCCCATGGTGTATGCTCTTTGTGAATGTTGTGGTGATAGTTAATGATAGTCAGACATGGGTCAATACAAAGTTAGTGCTATGGAGACAAACCTTTGAGTCAAAAGGTTTTAAGCTTAGTAGAACTAAAACCTAGTGCATGAGGTGCGGTTTTGGTACTACTGGGCATGAGGAGGAGGAGGAGGAGGTGAGATTTGATGGGCATGTGGTACCTCAGAAGGACACCTTTCGATATTTGGGGTCAATGCTGCAGAAAGATGGTGATATCGATGAACATGTGAGCCATCGAATCAAAGTCAGATGGATGAAGTGGCATCGAGTTTCTGGGATTCTTTGTGACAAGATAGTGCCACAAAAGCTAACAGGCAGGTTCTATAGGACGACGATTTGACCCACAATGTTGTATGGTGTTGAGTTTTCGCTGACTAAAAGGCGACAAGTTCAACAGTTGGTGTAGCGGAAATGCACATGTTGAGATGGATGGGTGGCCACAAGGAGGGATAGGATCTGAATTGATGATATAGGGGATAGAGTTGGGTAGCACATATTGTAAAGAAGTTTGTCCAACATGTTCTGAGATGTCTTGGGCGTATTCAACGCAGTTCTCCAGAAGCTCTAGTGCATAGCGAACGGCTTAAGCGTGCTGATAATGTCAAGAGAGGTCGGAGCATACCAAACTTCACATGCAAGGAGTCCCTAAAGACAGATTTGAAGGACTGGAATATCACTAAAGAACTCCCCTGGACAGGATTGCGTGGAAGCTTGCTATCCATGTGACAGAACATGAGTTGGTCGCGAGATCTGATGGGTTTAGAACTAAAGGCTTTGTTGTTATTGATGATGATGTTTTTGTTGTTGTTGAAAAAATCAAATATTTTGGGATTTTTAATAGCAAACATGATTTAGGCCAACTCCAATGCACAACCCCAAACAAATGTCGGTTTTGTTCGAATTTTATCCGTTTGGGTACGGAAATGAGGCGGCGTCCGAAGGTTTTCCTCGATGTGCCGGTCGTGCGCCCAATGCGCGGCTGCATCTCGTCCGACTGGAGGCCCTATGACTATGCAAATAACCCAATAATGCAAATAGTTTTACAAAAACAATAGTTCCACGTCTAAACAAAAGTTTCGTGACAAAATGCATCATGTGGAAATTCTGGCAAAAAAGACAAAATAGCATGTACAAAAAGTGTAAATAGTAACCTTTATATTATATCGTTATCAGTTTATTGTGATACTTTACTGAAAAAGGATTTCCCCCCGCTTTGTATTCCAAAGCAACCAGCCAACATAGATACATCTAAAGCTGGGGCGAGCAGCACAACAAGCCCAAAGACAAAAAAGAAGAAGAAACATAATGCCAACAACGGCAGCTCGACAAAGCGCAGAAGGGCCCGCCACCGCTGCGCCCTCCGAAAACACCCCACCACAGCCCAAGGCTCCGAGTGCCGCATACCAAGCAGCACCTCCAAGAAGGTATGCGACGCCGACGACGCTGCTGCCCGGATAAGTTCTGGAATTTCCCCCGGTATGCGGAGGAAAGTAGGGGATGGCTACCACCGACGCCCTTTAAGAAGGAATGATGGCACCCGCCGGTGTCACGGCATCGGTGCGGGACGAACCGGCAAGGATTTCTCCCGCACACCAAACACCACCGCCCATCCGGAGCCAACAAACCAAATAACCACCCAATGCGCCACCGCGGTTGCGCCGCCGCCCACGCCGTCTCACTACGAGCACCACCACGAGACCGAGAAGACCGGAGAGAAGCGCCACGCGACGAGAGCAGCAGCACCAAGGCCGAGCGGAAGGGAACCACCTCCACCGCCGTCGTGCGAGAAGACGTGCCTCCGGCACTATCGCGGTAGCCGACCGGACATGGTAGCGGGGCATGCCAGGCCACCCCTGGCCCGGCCAGACCCGAAACGGGCCCGCTAAGCCCCGTCGGCCGTGCTGCAGCAAGCTGGCGTCGGAGCCGCCAGCCCCCTTGACGCAACGCTGCTCCCCTGCATCCCGGGAATTATGCCGCCAACCAGCCCCGCCGCCAGCCCGCCCAGGTCCAGATGGGCCCCGTAGGGCCTAGATCTGGGCCGAGCGCCGCCCCCAGGACGAGCCACAGCGCCACCCTGCCGCCAACGACGGCGCCGCCGCCCAGCCGCCCGCCCGCTCTGCGACAAGGAACCCCGCCGCCAGCTGGGCCGCCGCCGCCTAGGAGCACCCCCCGGTGCAACTCTGCCCCGCGCCGGAGCCACCAGGAGGGGAAGTGCAGGAGGGCTGCCGCCACCAGTGACCCCAGGGCCAGGCCGACCGCGGGCGCCAGCGACGGCGGCGGGGATGAGGGGGAGAGAGGGGCTGGAGACAGGAGAGAAAGGTGCGCGGCCGACCGCCCGCGGGGGGCGACGCAGTCGCGAGAGAGAGGAAGGGGGTGGCTTCTACAGAGCCTTGTTCGCAGCCGTTGTGATACTTTACACACACGCATAACGCTAGATCATGTTTGTTTCCAAAAAAATTCAGAAACATTTGACTTTTCTTTTTCTCAAATCGGTCGTGTGCATCCATGTCCACTGTTGTATTTTGGCAGAGGTAACACAATATCAATTTTGAAGGGTCAGCAATCGTGTTTGGTTTTGAAGGTTGGGACAAAAACTAAACGTAGCAAATACTTCAGCTTAAAGACAAAGTATATTGTTTTTCCTTTTGCGGGTTCAAAGTATATATAGCTTTTATAGAAGCTCTCGCTTGGATCTGCCTAAAATGAAATTGACGCGATATACAGTGACAGGTTTAGCTACCTAATCAAGGGTGAGCCACGTTGCCTTGATTGGAGACAGCAACGCCAATTTTTTAAATCGGAACGTGATTCCGATGTTCGAACCAAAACGATCCACGCTTGGTTATCACGTTTATTATGGGCTACAAAGATACCCAGAGCATACGTGGCGCTGACGAGCGAATTCGGATATCAACAAAGATGGTCAATGTGGCGGACCAATCTATAATTAGATGGCTAAAGAGACCGTGATATCTCAAGTTCCTTAGAATTCAAATCATGATACTTGCATTTATTTTTAAACTTATTTTAGAATTTTCGGCGATGCGCATTCAGTGGGAGGATACGTTTCAATCGATTACTGTGTACATTTCAAAGTGATATGCTGGCTCAGTCTTTCGAATGCGCTCGTATAGATAGGGTGTGCGTGTGTGCGTTTATCGGGATGAGTGTATACGCGTGTACATGAGTGCTTGCGTCTGTACCGTGTTAAAAAAATCAACGCAATGAGTTTCTCACCCACGGTCCACATGAATACCAACACGGTACAAAACCAGCAACAGTGGAAGGCGCCACCAGGAAGAAGAAAAGAGTGAAGAAACGAGAGAGGAAGGGAGGATGTGTGGAAAACACGAGGAATTGTTACTGGGAGGGAGGGAAACGGTTTCTCACCGTGGCAAAAAAAAAATGAGTTTGCTGAGCGCCACAGAAACGAGGGGCGTGGACCTACCCTAAATGGAAGAAAGTGCGTTTCCGGACAAGCGGAGCGCGGAATAATAAATGCCGCTGCTACCGCTAGGACGAGACGAGTCGAGCTCCAGCTCCAGCCCCAGCCTTGGGAAAAGCGGCAAGCAACGGCCAATAAAGAAAGGCGACGTCGCCTGCACCCGCACAGCACAGCACAGCACAGCACGCGCACGCACGCGGCCGAAGCACCCGCCTCCTCCTCCTCCTCCTCCTCTCTGCCTCTCTCTGCGCCCTCTGTCTCTCCCTCTCCCCGAAGCTCGCTCGCTCGCGGTCGCGGACACAGAAAGCGAGGGGCGAGGGGGGGTGGGAGATCAGGAGGCTTTTGTTTGGTCGAGAGACCGCAAACTCCACCAAGGCCCAATCACCGAGCCTCTTCCTTCTTTAAGCGCGCCCCCCTCCCCTCCCCTCCCGCGGTGGAGGCCGAATCATCTCCTCTCTGCCTCCCTCGACCCACTTCGGCATCTGCCGGCCCCGGATCGATACCGCCGCCACCGCATAAATACCGCCTCCCCTGCCACTGCCACTCCCCCTCTCTTCTCTTCTCTTCTCCTCCGCTCCTCCCGTGGGTTTGCCTGACAACGGTGGGCGGAATCTTGGTCGGCTGAGAGAGAGAGAGAGAGAGAGAGAGAGAGAGAGGGAGATGATGAAGCAGGAGTCGTGGATGGAGGTGCTGCCGGTGCCGCCGGCGCCCTACTTCGCCGGCCAAGCGGGCGGCTGGTTCCTGCAGGACCAGCGGGGCACCGGCGGCGTCGGCGGCGGGGCGTGGTCGCCGGCGGAGAACAAGCAGTTCGAGGAGGCGCTCGCGCGGGTCGACGGGGACGCGCCGGACCGGTGGGAGCGGGTGGCGGCGCTGCTGCCCGGCAAGACGGTGGCCGACGTCATGCGGCAGTACGACGACCTCGAGAACGACGTCTGCTTCATCGAGGCCGGCCTCGTCCCCTTCCCCCACTACAACGCCAACGCCCCGGCCTCCGGGTTCACCCTCGACTGGGACGGCGGCGGCGACCTGGCGTTCAAGCGCTCCTGCTACATGGCGGCGGGCGGCAACGGCAAGCGCGGGCGCGGCGCGGACCAGGAGCGCAAGAAGGGCGTGCCCTGGACGGAGGAGGAGCACAAGTAAGCCCTGAATCTCGATTGCCTAACCCACACCCACACATGTACACCACACAGCCTTGAATCTCGTTCTGTTCACCGCAGGCTCTTCTTGATGGGCCTGAAGAAGTACGGGCGCGGGGACTGGCGGAACATCTCGCGCAACTACGTGACGAGCCGGACGCCGACGCAGGTGGCCAGCCACGCGCAGAAGTACTTCATCCGGCTCAACTCCGGCGGCAAGGACAAGCGCCGCTCCAGCATCCACGACATCACCACCGTCAACATTCCCGACGACGACCACGCCAGCAACACCAACCCCTCGCCCTCGCCGCCCTCCGCGCTCACCGCCACCTCCTCCGCCCCGGAGCAGTTCGGCGCGCTCGCCGACAGCAAGCCGCCGCCGCCTCTGGGCGGGCACCACCACTTCATGCCGGCCCACCTCTACGGCAGCGTGAAGCTGGAGGCCAGCAATAACGGCTACCACGGCGACTCTGCTCTGATGCAGATGCATCAATGCGGCCAGCTCCAGCCTCTCGGTTGACCACTGTTCCTTGGAGCAGCCGCAGCCCAGCCGCCGTCGGAGAAAGCTGCGTCGTCCTCGGGCGTGCACGAGGAAGGAGAGCCACCCAGCGTCGCACGTGCTCTTGGTCCCAGCCAGCCAGCAGAGATCATCCACGCAGGAGCACACTGGACGGACGGACGGACGGACGGAGAGGGAGCATGAGAGCAGGATGGAGACGGCATTTCTTCCGCGTTTGGCCTCCGTGTACATAACACCACGACCACGGTGAAATAATTAGCAATATTCCTCTCTATTATTTGCTACTCCCGAGCCATGGGAAGCACACTAGCACAGGAGTACCGTAGTGCCGAGTTTTTCTTTTTTTATTTACTGTACTTTTGATGTATTTGGTCCGTTATTAGTGTCATGCATGCAGTAGAGTACGTATTTGGGTAGCAGCAGCATACCGTATGGTGTTGATCTTTCGATTTGGGTGTGTTAGCATTGGTCACCCTCTCATTGACCCCTGCTATATTAATTAATGGTTATGATTACGATTATGATTATGATTACCGTGGTTTTCTTGTGCTGTTCCCTGTCGTTTTTGAGGGAGCGAGGCCTGAGGCGGATCAATATCGTACTACGACTCTCCATGTTTATTGGCTCCTCTCCGGCTGGAAATTTCAAGTTGGAAGCATTCCATCGTGCGTGCTAGTAGTAGCTTGGCTGAGACTTGGTCGTGTCAGAGATCGGGACTAAACAACGCCCGTGCTCGGCCCTCGACAAGTGATTCCTCCTCGGCCAATCGGAGGAGGAGAAGGGCTCGTTGCCGCCGGTTTAGCTTGGCTGAGACGGAGGTTGCGACCGATGCTGACGGTGGTGTGGCTGGCGCGCGGTGCGTGAGCCACCCAACCCAAAGGGGGCCAGGAGCAGCAGCAGGGCGCAACAGAGCGGAGATCGCCTCGTCCTCCTCCGTGCCGGAAGTCCACGGAGACGCACCGATCATCGCAAGGAACGCAAAAAGTTGCTCGGAATCCGGATCGGATCCATTTCGTTTTCGCACAGGAGCAGACATTCCCGCGGATCCACTTGGAAAGGCCCACCGGTGGCGCACGCACGCCCTTCCGGCGCTTCATTTCAGTGGCCGCGGCATCTCCTCGTCATCGGCGATGCACAAGAGCAAGAATGTTCTCACCCGAGCAAGCTCTCCTGTCTACGTTTCTTCTTCTTTTTCGCGGAATGTGTACGTCTCTTCTTCTCCGTGGAGTAGGAGTCGGCGTCGATAACATTCGGGCATGGTGAGACACGGTTTTTTCTTTCGAAAAGGAGGTTGGAACCCCGGCATCTGCATCAACTTATGCACATGGCCATACATATTAGAGATTTACCAGTAACGAGCCCTGACATCTACATCAACTTATATGACCTGGCGGTCAAGCGCTCCTGCTACAGGATGGGCAGCAACGGCGGACGCGCTCGTACCAAGAGCACAAGAAAAGCATGCCCTGAACGAAGGAGGAGCACAAGTAAGCCCCCGCTTCATCGAAAAGAAGGTTGACACCTCGGCATCTACATCAACTTTTGTTGTAGACATCCATACATACATATAAGAGATTTACCAGAGACGGGGCCAGGGGGCCAATGCCCCCCTCCCCCTCCCTGGGGTAAATTGTGCAAAGATACCCTTCTAATTCCTGGAAAAATTGCCCCCTTCATGATTCCTGGCTCCGTCACTAAGATTTACAAGCAATGTTGACTTCTAATGTGGGATTAGTTGCTTGTTTCATTGGTTTTGTTGCTTCTGACTCGGCTCTAGCAGATATAATATGTCACTCCCGTCGCATCAACCATTATTAGTATTTAGCCCCTCTCTACTTCTAATGGTCGTCGGATGTCTTCTTTCTACGGGAGCCGGTTTTATGTAGCTCGCATACCACAAAACTAATGAGCGGGGCGTGTTAGTGACGGGGCTCCGTGGAGAACTTTTTTTTTTGAACAATGCAATATTCAAACTTCCTTGTTTAAAAAAAGTCTAAAAAATATATGCAAGAATACAAGGATGAAATGTATATGCGCTTAAAATTTCAAGATGAAATATCTTGAAATGTGATTTGTACCAAAAAGAAAACAAATTCACGGGCTTTGAGGATGAATAGTACCATGTGCTCAAAAGCCCCAGATTTGTTTTTCCTTTTACACAGCCCTCATTTCAGCGTATTCCGTCTTGAAAATCTACACGCATTTACACCATGCCTCCATGTGTATCTGTAATTTTTGCAGAATTTTTCGAAACGTGAAAATATGAATATTTCTGGCCCTATACTACACCGTCACTGTCGCGATGCTCATTACAGCACCACCACCGTGGCACGGTACAGTGCAGCCTAGCTAGCTAGCTATAGCGAGCATCGGCTCCGGCCCATGGAATCACTCTAGTAGGACAGTTGCCACACAAGAGTGCAACTTGCAGCGCAAGTGGGCGGCGGGAAGATGCATGCAATCCGACGCAAGCAAGGTGGGCGCGGCCTTTCCTTTGCTTTGGCTTTGCCCGCCTCCTCCCCCCTTTTCCTCTGTCCCTGGGGAGCATACAATACGGCGGAGCACCGGAGTGGCGGTGAGTGTGCTCGGCGTTGCCGGGCTGCCATTGGCCGGAGCTGGCGTCGGTGGCCGCATCGACAGTTCCACGCCCGGCCGCTTTCGCCTTTCCGGAAGGAAGGTCGAGGGGGAGGGGCCGGCCGCATCGTGTGTCGGCGTCCCTCTCCGGGGGCCCCTTTTGCGCGCACCGGTATTCCGATTCCTGGGGCGCGCGCTGCAACTGGGCGTATGATTGAGCCGCCGGGGGGCTACCGGACTGCGGACTGGAGGCGGAGAGGGCCGCTGCGTCTGCGTGCCTGCGCCCGGCGATTCGAGATTCCGTCCTCCTTTCCCGCGCCCGGACCACCCGCACCCACGGAGAGAGATTTGCTGCCCCCGATACTGCGAAAGCAGCGAAAAGATGCACCGGCGGCGATCAGAATTCCAACCGGTTCCTTTGAAAAAATTACTAGATTAAATAAAATTAAACACACGAGTTAGCAGCATATTAAGACTCCGCGTCAGCGTGCACCACTCACTGCACACAAGTACACTCAGGATCACTGGGATCCGTTGGTTCGGGGCCACTTATCAGCCGGCGTTACCAAAATTCGACGAGCATGTTCATTTATGCACTACTAGGAGTGGTAGTAGTAGCTTGTTCGTCTGCTTAAAGAAGCTGCGGCAATGCTTTTGGCGCACAATCGCTGATCTTTTCGCCGGTCTACTTCAGCTGGGCACGCTCTCGCGTATAAAAAAGGGTGGGGGTGGCCACTCGCTCCGTTTTCCAAAATGAAGGGAAAGGCGCGAGCATCCATCGCTAGATTCGGTAGAAAGAGCCTACTGGTAGGAGGAGGATGATCATCGGCCCTAAGTTAAGTAGGTCGAGCTAACCCCGCACTCGGAGCGAGCGAAAGCTCAGTCTGGTTTCTGGCGTACTAATTGGCACTTGACCACATCGATGCCAAGGGCAGTAAACAAATGCGCTCCCGAACCGACCACCGTAGGCAACGGTGGTGGCAGACGGAATTGTTGGTGAACGTAATGACCGGGCGCGGCAGGTGCAGTTTCCCGGCAGGGGGCCAAGAGTAGTTTAACCCCCACCAGACATCACAAATCCTGGATGCTCTCGTGCGTGCAGCCATGGCAGCAGGAGACCCACGAGAAATGCCTTGAATTGGGCGATGCTAGTTTTGCTCAGTGCATGCAAGAGCAACTCTAACGCGCGTTTTTTCTTTTTCTTTTTTGTCGGTTTAGATCGGCCGTCCAACACGTCGATCCATATGTGCCGGTTTGACCGGCTCGCCGTCCTTTTTCCAATAAATACCTCATTTTTTTGCATTGTTTTCACATACAACTTTTGCATTCATACATATAGTCGAGGACCAAATAAATAACATAGTTTCAACGGAATAAAATAGCACAGTTTTACAAGCCGAATAAAAGAAAAAATGTCTCACATAGTTTTGCAAGTCGAATAAAAAAAGATATATCTATTGATTGCCAACATAAGCCCACATATGCTCAACCAAATTATTTTATGGTTGCATATGGGTTTTCTAACCACGCATGTCACGATGAAATTGGGTGAACTGTTCAAACGTTGCCGTTCCTTCATGCTCACGCACAACATTCTCACCCTGAAACTGAAACACTTGATCGTACAAACGTTCCGGGCGCTCATCTTCTACAATCATATTGTGCATGATAACACAAGCAGTCATCACCTCCGATAGTTTCTGCGTGCTCCAAGTATTACCAGGATACCGAACGATGCCCCATCGAGATTACAAAACACCAAAGGCACGCTCGACGTCCTTCCTAGCACTCTCTTGCTTTTGTGTAAATCTTTTCCTCTTCTCTCCGACAGGGTTGGGGATTGTCTTCACAATAGTGGTCCACTGGGGATAGATACTGTCATCCAGGTAGTACCCTTTGTCGTAGTTGTGGCCGTTGGTAGTAAAGTTCACCGGTGGGCTGTTGCCTTCGGCAAGCCTAACAAACACCGGTGAGCGCTGAAGCACGTTGATATCATTGTGTGATCCAGCCATGCCAAAGAAAGAGTGTCAGATCCAGAATATGGAGATGCAACGGCCTCAAGTATGACAGTGCATGCCCTGACATGGCCCTTATACTCCCCTTGTCAAGCAGAAGGGTAGTTCTTCCACTCCCAGTGCATGTAATCTATACTGCTAAGCATCCCTGGGAAGCCCCTGCTGGCATTCATCGCCAACAAATGGGTTGTATCTTCAGGAGTCGGCTCTCTCAAATACTCAGGGCCAAACACAGCAATAACAGCCTTGCAGAACTTATACATGGAGTCTAGGCATGTAGACTCGCTCATACGGACGTACTCATCAAAGAGTTCACTGGGCACTCCGTATGCAAGCATTCGGATGGCGGCAGTGCATTTTTTATAAGAGGAGAAACAAATTTTTTCAACGACATCCTCTTTGCACTCGAAATAGTCATTATAGTCGACCACTCCCTCTCTAATACGGTTGAAAAGATGACTACTCATACGAAAACGGCGGCGGAATTTCTAATGTTTGAACAACGGGTTTGTTGTGTCAAAGTAGTCCTTCCAAAGAAGGAAATGTCCACTCTCCCGGTTGCGATTCAACGCCGGAAGGTGCCACGGAACGACGGGCGCTGGCTATTGAGGTGGTGATGGACCAACACGGCAGCCAAGTTCTCCTCCTCATCATCGGACGAGGAATCGTCAGAGTTGCAAAGAAAACTGTGGAAAAAAAACTCGTCGGCGGAGTCCATTTTGTATCTTGGCAAACTGTCGAACAGTTTGCAGGCGTCGACGAAGGAGACGGTCGGCGAAGGGACTCGCGTCGTCCTCGGACCAGCTATCTGCCCTGGCGGCGTCTGATGAGCATGCCGACGTCCGACGAGCGTGCTGGTGAGGATTTGGACGGGGCGGCGAGGAAGCTTCTTGGTCGCGGTCACGGCTGTGTCGATGGGAGCGAGGGTGGTTAGCTTTCGTTTCCCGAAGGCAAGACGACGGTGGCGGGCGACGTGGGAGGTGGCGACGTAGCAGCAGAGATGTTGTGGCGCAGGCAGCTGGCAGAGCCATGGGATAAATGGTCGGTGTGGGCGGCGGCGGTGGCGATGAAGGAGGCTAACGAGGGCTTGTTGGCATGGGAGAGGATGGTCAATGTGCCACCGACCATCGGGATAGGGGGAGAAGGCGAGCGCGTCCGTATCGTGTCCGCGCCGACGTAAATCCGGCTCAAAAAAAAAGAACGAAAATGGGTCGTAGCGGACGAAAAGCGGACACGCGTCCGTTTGGATTGACGCATTGGGCCGACTTTTGTGTTCACGCCGATTCAAACGGAAGCCCGTGGACGAAATGAATCATCCCGTTAGAGTTGCTCTAAGCTGCTGCTGCTGGGAAGCCATAGACTGGTCAAGATGAGCTGCTGAGTTGAGTTAGATAGGAACCCGGCAACAACTGATCTCGCTGAGGCGACGTCATGGGACGGGATGCCCCAGCCACAGCCGGAGGGGCATCGTTATCGCCACACTGCGCTGGCCCGCGGGGCTAATAAGCTCCGTCACAGCAGACCAACCGGGCCGGGCTGCAGACCGGCTGACGAGCAGCTGCCGACCGGCCGGCGTTGCATCACCGTTGGCGACCGACCGCCACCACTGACTCGTTGGAATCAGCAGCAGGTAGCCAGGCCAGCCCTGCATCACCGTTGGGGGCCGACCGCTCTTCCAGCTCCAACTGCAACCGTTCAACACGTAGTATGTATTACCAGAAGTAGAGTGTCGTCGACGTGTAACTCGGCATTTTGAGTACGTATCCGCTCCCGTAGAAAGAGACATGGCCGGTATGCCTTGCAAGACCGCGCACGACACGGATGTGTCACGTGTTCAGAGGCACTACCTACAATTTCGCAACGGAAAATGTAGGACCATCCAATTATTCTAGGCGCCGGTTGAGACTGGGGGAGCTGCACCTGGGTGCGTGCTAGAGGAAGGCCCAATAATGGGCACATGCACGCAACCACACACACACCCAGTGGCAGTGGGGAACACGCACGAGCAAAAATAACCTGCTCCTACCAGTTACAAAGTGGCGCCTTCTCTTTACCATAAAAAAAAAGAAAAAGAAAGAAGAAGTGGCGCCTTCTCTTGCTCCCCTACCCTTGACAAAGTTTTCCATAACAGAGCTGGCATACTGTCATTCCACATTTTACGTACTTTTTTTTAATCTGAAAGTGATCAAGATTCTTGGTTCTATGACTATAAGTACTTACTACCTCCATTCCTAAATATAAGGTCCTCCGTACAAAATATCAAGTGTTTAAATCACTGCATTAGGGTAAACACTTTTACATTTCTTTACAGAGAGGGTAGCTTGTAAGATGGATACTATAGAGAAATAATTTGTGTAAAACGATCCGTTTCAAATTAAAATTTGTGTAAGACAACATGGTTATGGGCCGGGCGGCTCCCACAGATTTTAAAATAAATAAAAAATGAGACCAATCCAAGGGCTAATTCTTGTTGGCATTTTTTTTATAGGAGAAACTCCGCGAGCACCGTGCGTCCGAGTCGGGACTCGAACTCGGGTGGCCTGGCAGCAACCTCAGTTGCCCAGCCAACAGATTTAAGCAAACGAAAGTATAACTAGCTGTGGACGAAATAAACTAGCACAGAAATAGCAAAGGTAAGTAGAATATACTGCAATCATCCTGCCCATGTGTGGGTGAGGTTAAAAGGTGGAAATTAACAAAGAGGTATTCGTCCGTTGGTTGCAAGTCGCTAAATATCTCCTGGTGCTCATCAACTCCAGTGGCCCCGTTAACAGATGGCTAGCTATGGCATAGTAGAAATCTCATTTCTTGCAAAGATCTGAAGGGGAATTATGACTGGACCACGCACCAGATCGCAGTGCCCACATGTCCGCGCCTGTGAGCTTTCACTCCAGCTCTAGCCTGAATTATTACTGTTCTAGCAAAGTGTTACTATGAATTTCAAGCCTCTAAACAGAAACTGCGCACCTGCTATTTCTAGGAGATTGCTTCGGAAAACTATTCTCAGGACGAATGGTAGCCAGCCGCTCCTCGCCGGCAAATCTGATTCAACGGTCGGCTTCACTCTACTACAGTGCTGCAGATGAAGCCAGGGACCATTACAACAGTGTTTTGGACCAGGCCTCCCCAACTTGCACCAGTCCCTTCCAAATCGCCATCAGTTCTGCTGCTGGTGGGGCAATGTTTCGGCCAACAAAATCCATCAAGGCCCAACCAGATACATAATCTACTTATAGGAAACTAATTGCGCTAGCACGCACAGGTTCATCAAAGTCCAACTTGTTTTTGTGACAGATGACAAGTTTTTGTTAAGTTCGAAGCATAACCAAGAAGTTTATACTATAAAAAAGTTGAAATCCAGCGTCGTGCCATTCTCAAATTTTATACATCTAGAGTACATACAAGAAGTTTATTAAGTTGTGCGAAAGCGGCATACAGATTTCTTCAAGGAAATCACGCAAAAATTTGTAATGCGAAACTTCTCTTACCGCATGCTACTTAAAGCTCCCTATATACCAACATGAAGGTAGCATACATGTGCATACATTCTCGATGTGACCAAATAAACCAATCGTAGAGTACTCCCAAACTGGATTCTGGAACTAGAAGAATTTATCAAGAAATGGATATGAGTATGGTCTTTGCTGCAGGGTTGCCTTGCGAACTTTGTGAATGGATAGGCATGTCAATGTTTATGAGCATCTGACTTATATATAAGCAAATGCATCTACAAAATTGAGCATCACATACCTAAGTTCCTACTTTATCATCCCAAAATGTATTCAGCATGGAACGAGAGAAGGGAAATTCTCGTAAGCAGTATAGTTATAAATGCAAACACACAACTCATACTGCTTTGTGCATGGAATACGTGGCCTTTCATAACACCCCACTAAGCATATTCAAAGGAAACACCATCAACAATGCTTCTCAACAGCAAGCACAATGTTCAGTTCCTTTTTTCTTTTTCTTTCTTTTAGGCAAATGTTCAGTTTCTATTGGTATGCGTAGATAAAGAATGTATACCTTTAAAAAATGTATTTCAAAATGTTAACGTGTAAATAAAAAATGTTTCTAATGTATGCGACATTTTTTGAATGCGTATGAGAAAATTTTGGCATGTGTTTAATAAAACGTAAATCGATAAAAGGGTGAAGAAACAAAGAAAACCAAACGAACCAATAAAAACAAAAATAAACAAAAATCAATGCAAGAGAAGGAAAACCGAGAAATCTGAGAAAGAAATGAAGAAAAACAAAAAAGCTGATGAAAACCAAGAAAGAAACAAAGAAAATTGAAAAAACAACAGTGAAACCGACATATACAAAGAGAAAAAGGAAGAAAAATGAAAGAAAAGAAAACCATTGAAACTGTGAAAGAAAGAAAGAAAACTAGAAAAACATAGAAAACGAACGAAGAAACATATAAAACCAAAAGAAATACTAAAAAAGGGATCAAACCTCAACCAGGAGAAGTCACTTCGCTCCCTCGACGCAGAGAAGAAAATGGGCCTGCCCAGTAGCTACAGATCGGGGGAAAAGCTTCAAGCGAGACTGCAGATCTACTCATTATAAGCGAGATATTGATTTTGCAAGTCCAGAAGGCAACATGTTAAATGGCGCTCAATGCTGGCGGCAATAGCGAGGAATGGCCCACAAGTGCACGGATGTGCCCGCCCAGTTTGTAGCGCAGGAAGGGCGGCGTTTTCGCGAAGTCCTATTCGGCACCCTCAATGCCTATTACTTTGTTATTCGCAAACGGGAGCACACACCCCTCTGTGTTGGCTCGGCCCATTTACCATCTTTTCCTTTCCTGCTAAACTTCAAAAAAGGTTACGGGCATGGCGATTTGATTTCAAGACCTCTTCGTTCTTAGGGAATGACATTGACCGACGAGGACTTAACGTTTGTGCCAAATTACTTCTTTTCTTCCATTTCTTCTTTCTTCAATCCGTGAAAGCTCCCGGTGGTTTTGGGAAGCTTCCAAACTGTTTTTCCCGGTTCGCTGGTCGGTTTTCGGACGGTTCTTATTTCTTTTTTTTTCTTTTTTCTTGTTCCTTCTTATTTTTCCTTATTTTTAAAATGCATGGATTTTATGCAAATTTGAAGCTTTTTCTCAAATTTGGAACTTTTCAAATTAATGTTTTTTTTCAAATTCGATAAAAAATTCAAATCCAAAACTTTTTCCTCAAAGTTCAATATCTTTCAAAATCAATGATTTTTTTTCAAATCTCTGAACTTCTTTTTTCAAAATCAATGGAACCTTTTCAATTTAATGGACATATTTCAAATTCACGTACTTTTTCAGCAAAATCCTTAATTTTTTTTGCAAATCCATGAGTTTTAAGTACACGTAATTTTCTATATCCGTGAACATTTTGAATTTTCGATTCTTTTTCAAATCCATGAATTTTTTTGAATTCGTGATATTTTTTGATTTTTGCCTCTTTTAATAAGTCAACACTTGACCGGTCAACCACGACTAGTGAATAGCGAGCCAGGAACTTTTTGGGCCGGCCCAAGAAGCAGGCAGGTGAGCGCCATCGACGCAAAGCAGCGCTGCAGGCACTGACGAGCAGCTTGTCGGCGTTTTCTCTGTTTTGTTAGTGTTGGTTGTGTCGTTCGGTCTTTGGTCTATTTCTGAATTTTGCTCCGGTTTTCCGTTTTCCTTTTTTACTAATTTTCTTTTATCTCCCTTTTCCTTTTCATTAAGTCTTCCATTTTACATATTGATTCTCTTTTATAATCCCTTTTTTATTTTTTGTCTTAATTATGTTGTTCTGTTCTTTTCATCTTTCCAATTTTCACTCTTTCAACAAATATTTTTGAAAATAATATCTGGTTTTAATAAAAAATACTTTAACATTTTCGAAATGTGCGAAGACATTTAAATAATTAAATTACATTATTCTTTTAAATTTTTAACAATTTTTAAATGTGTGAACATCAGTAAGTACTACTCGTAAGAAAGACATAAAGTTCCATCTTACATCAATTTCTATTTCGACCTCTTCTTTTGTCCGTGCTCCTCTCCTCCCACCTGCCGCTAAAGCCGAACCGGCAGATAGATTACACAGAATACACCTGCCGGGAAGCCATGCCAGCCATGCAGGCCGACAAAGGGACCTAGGGGGTATTTGGCTTCCTTCCATAGTTCCATGCCACCGCATGCCTGACCTGGATGCTCCGGATTCTGCCTGAGAGTTGTTTGCTTCATGTCCTCGTAAAAACGAATCCTGCCTGGCCTGGTTGTCCCTCGTACTTTCTCCGTTCGGAAAATACTTGTTATCAAAATGAATGCAAGAGGATGTATCTAGACGTATTTTTAATCTAAATACATCTATTTTTATCCATTTTAATGAAAAATATTTTCGAACGAAGGGAATATGTGATTAGCCTGGTACACTCAGCAAAAAAAAAAAATATTAGCCCAGGCAGCCAGATTTAGCCTGGTCCAGGCGTCTCTTTCTATGCGCCTGGCGGGCTGCCGCAGCGGCCTGGAGGTAATTAAGGCCTGGGAGTTGTACTGTATCCTCGTTGAAAATATTTTAAATACTCAAGTCACATGAGCCAGGCTATGGATAGGAACCAAATACACGTCCAGGAGGCAAGCCTCGCCACACAAAATTTTGCATCCTCTCAGGCTGTATCCAGGCAACCTTTTTTCCCAGGCCTAATCCCAAACGGGCCCCTAATGCCAGCCCCACCCCACCTAGAACACGCCAACCGAGCAACCCAAGGCCAACCGAGCAGACCCAACGGCGTCAAACATCTAGCGACGAGGCGGTCAACAACCGACCCCGTTGGCGCCCCTCCCCCAACCACCATCATATGGGCAATAGTTTTGTTGTGCTTATTCATGTTTTATGTGGATCATGTGTTATGTTTGAACTTTGAACCCTCTGTTATGTTTGATTTTGAATTTAAATTTTTACAATTAGGATTTGAAATGCTATTTATTTTTGTGATATGGACATGTAAAGAGTTTGAATTATATTCATGTGAAATTGAAGTTCGAACAAAGTTTATATGCTCGAATGTACTGTGAAATTAAAGTTCGAGGCGGTCAACACTGCCCTGCGCTCGTTCATCCAGATACATCTGTCGTCGAGATCCAGCATGTTGCCAATACTCGTCGTCATCGACGGTCGACGCGGTAGATACAACGCCGCTCCTCCTGCCAACCTCCACACCGTCGCATTGCTAGAGCTACGCGGAGCCCACCACCCACAACAACTCTTCCCTGAACACTTGAGCTTCCCAAGACGGCGCCTCCATGCAGGGTACGATGCAGGCCGCCGCCGCCCATCCATACGAATTTTGGACTTTCGTCCGGAAGAGGTTCAGAGGTGGATAGGATGGACCTTGACTTCGCCTCGAGGGAGGGTAACAACGTCGAGGGACGTCGTCGACGTCGGGCCGAACCATCCCATACCACCAAATCTGCGTCTGCTGCTCTAGATCCGGCAGCGAGCGTGAACCAAAACCTGCAGAGATGAAAGTGCCATGGTGCTCAACCCACAAGGAAGGAGGATCATGAAGAACAACTGTAGTCAATCATCCAGGCGCCGAATCCATCGATCAGGCATGGCTAGTGATGAACACCACCATCCAGCACGGCCAACAGCGTCCAAGCGCCGGATCCAAAGGGACCCGACCTGAACCCGGCGACGGCCGCGACCACCTGGTCTTGCACTCTTGCCCACTCACTCCGCTGGTCCAACCCCAGCCGACCCAGAGGGTGGCCACCGCTCCGCTACTCCCTCCAGGGATCAGATCGGGACCTTGCCGCCCGAAGAAGGAGCCACACCTGGACGGAGCAACCCTGCGTCGAGCACGCACCTCCACATCATGCATCGAGCCTCACAGCATGACCAACGCCAAGCAGCCGCTCGCGGGAGGGTGCCGCAGCCCTGCTGTAGTTGCCATGTTGATCCGCCAGAGGCCTTCAGTGAGACGCCACCAATGGGATCCAAGCCGGGAGAGAGAGAACGCCTCGCCGCCGCCATCCTCAAACCCGTGCAGGCTTCGTCGGCAAGGCCTCAGGCGGCGGCTAGACGAGGAGTCTGGTGGGCTGCCTGCGGCAGCGAGATTGGTTCACCCCCGTGGTCGCTCGAGCGGGACGACCCGGGAGGTGTGGGGACGTTGTTGATAATCACTGTGCACCTGTTAGTATTTCTGGTCTGTACTTTGTTCAAATTGAGATGACCGAATTCATTTGCTCTTTAGTAATACACTCCATTTACCCCCTCAAAAAGAAAAATAGGAGATGTAATGATCACCTAGTTTGTGTAGGGATGAATTTCTTTGCTCTTGAGTATTACATTCCTTTTACCCCCTCAAAAGGGAAAAATGTGAGATGAAAAATATAATGATTACAATTTTAGGATCTGAAAAAAAGCATTAAGCTCCAAAGCTTAATTTGTTTTAAAATCCTTATGCTTATATTAGGGAATCTGGTGGGGTTGATGTTCACCCCGGACCCCTATAAAGATCTCAATGAACTTCGATACAGACGGAACTTCTTTCATATTTAGCATGCATAGCTTGCTGCGTGCATGGCGGGTTGGGCACTTGCAGACCAATTAATAGAATTACTATTATCTTGGAGTGTGATGGTTTGCAAGCTGTTCAACTGATCAATGCTTCGGGGCAAGATCGTTCCCAATATGCCATGGTGCTCACGGAGGTTAAGAGGCTTTTGTTTGAGCGGGAGTGTAGGATTACTCATAACTCAAGAAAGTAGAATAAAATAGTCATGTGTTGGCTAATTTGGGAAGGACGAAGGACCGTGTGGTTTGGCTCCACTCGGGCCCAGAACATTTCTAATTTGTGTAGGGATGAATTTCTTTGCTCTTGAGTAATACACTCCATTTACCCCCTCGAAAAGAAAAATAGGAGGTGAAAAATATAATTGTTAAATTTTTAGGATCTGAAAAAAGCATTAAGCTCCAAAGCTTAAATTTGTTTTAAGGTCCTTATTATTACTTATATTAGGGAATCTGCTAGAGCTGATGTTCACCCCGGACCCCTATAAAGATCTCAATCAACTTCGATATAGACGGAACTTTCAACATATTTAGCTCACGTTCCAACTGGATTATAAATAATAAAGAATTATAAATCACACGACAGGCCCTACCACACCTACCCAAGTTCCTGTTTTTCGCGCTAGGGGGCATGGCTTCGACTGTCTTGTTCGTTCTGCTCCCGGCCGACGTCCTGCCCAGGCGCGTCGCCGGCCCCGTCGTCGCCTCGCTACGTACGGCGGGGCGGGCAGAGCGGCATGCAGCTCCATGCCTCGGCCCGCCGAGGCCAACGGCGCACCCACACTGTCTCACCGGCCGCCCCTCCCCCATCCGCTTGGCTGCGGCTGGCGACGCGCCACGACGCCCCCGGGCCGCCGGGGGCCATCGGCTGCTCCCCTCCGCAGCCTCCGCGAACCTCAGCCGCGCGCGCGCACGCCCGGGTGCTCCGTCTAATAATGGCACGGCCACCCCGCGACAGCGACGGCGCACCGCCGGGGGGATTCGATGGCCTGGCGCGTTGCGGCGGTGCGGTGGGCCACGGGGACAGGCCGCACGAGGGACGGTCGACCGGAGCTCGTACCGCGTCGCCAGCAGTCGCTGGGGATCATCTGGTTCCGCTCCAAGGGCCGAGGCGCAGGCGGGTCCCGCCGCTGTTGCTGTGCGCGCAATCAGAAAGCTTGTGTGACACGTGTGTGCCCCGGCATGTCATGTGGCGACCGGATCGTGATGTGTACTGCGTACATTGTATCGAGATCTGCGCTGGTGAGATGAAAATGTTTGGAGACAGGAGGACAAGCCGGGATTGGCCCTGCACGCACATGCCAAAGAGGTGCACTTGGCGATGCATCACATGCCTCACACGGCACGGGTACGAACAAAGGGCGCAGTCCAAGGCAGGGTTTTTTTTCAGCTTTAGAGAATCTACATTTGAATTAGATATGAGGTGTGCCGGTCAGGCTACACTGCACGTTTAAGGTCCATTTAAAGAGTTTGTATCTGTTGTATTTCTATGACCAATCAATGACCGGGCCTTGAGGACCAAATTCAGATTAGCTGAATCTGAAACAAACAACTCTTTCAAATAAGATTTAAAAAATGAGTGAAAAATCTTATTTGGGTTATTTTTAGTGTATTGAGCTAAAGCAATGTCTCGGTGTACTTCAGTACCAAACCTGATTCCGATCCTGTCAAATCAGTTTGGCCAGCGCATCAAATCCATAGCCGATTCAGCCGAATCTGATGCCCAAACAAAACAAGGTCCTAAAACTTCATGTCAAACTTGAGATGGTTATGCGAGATTTAGACAACCAGGCTGGATGGCTATTCAGTGATAGAATATGTGATTGAGTTACGTAATCTTATTAGTTGTTGGTTGTTCTAAGATTTGTGCTCCTTTTTTTTGACCATTTGAATGATTTTGTGGATGGTTTACACTTTCCTCTGGATAAATATAGTTTTCTGCGTCCTCTCATGCAGATCTAACCATTCTTTTTGTGAAAAAGATGCATGTCGAATGTGCGGCTGATGTCGAGGAAAGACTTGAAAAAGACAGGCGATTGCACATCCGAACAATCTCTTACAAGGGTGATGAGTGCTTTTTTGTACAAGAAAAGGAAAAAAGAAAAAAGAGGCAATGCGAGGGAAGAAAGCAGAAGAGCTAAGCATCAATTGGTTTAGGAAGATGAAGAGGGGTGGAAGGGCAAGTGGGGACTATGATGGGTTGGTTGAAAGTATTGCTTCACTACTCCTTTGTTCCTCGATGGATTCTTGACCAAGTGGTATAGTGTTAGGGCATGTACAATGCATAGCCTCAAGGTGATGCCTCGCATGCCATGTAGGATCGGATATGATGTAAAGTAGGTTCGGATAGGGAAGCGGGATCCTCTTCAGGAGGCGGGTACTTGAAGAGAAAAAATATGGTCCGGTGACAAAAGCTGAAAAGGTTGGAGTAAAAAGTAGAGATGCATGTGTGAGTCTTTATTTTCTATTTTTTAATGAGGTCACTAGTGGTAGATTGCGTTGGGAGAAAAAAAATAAATATAGATGCCTCAAATTACTTTTTGTCATGGGGCATATGTAACCATATGCCACCATTGTACATGCCCTTACTCATGCTACCTATGTCCTAAGAAAAAAAATGTTCATGATTGTGTTGTTGGTTATGTAAAGTTGTGACATAGTATGTGCTTTACATCACCTCTTATGCTTGAGAACGCAGGATGCAAAGTCGAGGAGCAGATGTGCAAATGGTGTGGAGAGACGAGCGTGTAGATGATGGAGCGGTGTGATGCTGCAATGGCAAACAAGGATAGTGTTGCAAACGCAGAGAATAGTGGGAACTGTGAGAATTTGAACCTTGCTCGTGTTCTTTTGGGATAACACATAATGTATTTTTCATGTAGTAGCATCAGTGTCTAACTCTCGAATATATGGCACTACCAACTATGGACCATCATATATGGCTTTTACTGTTCTTCAAGTCCTTCCACTTGCTTGTTCGGCAACATTTGATTTAACTAATGATCCACCTATAACCATTGCTTTCAACATATGTCCACTAATTATAAACCCGTTTTCTCTTTTAAGAAAAAAAATGAACTTGTTACACAGAGGCCTGATTCCCCTCAACCAGAGAAATTTGTTCTGGTTGGAGAAAACATGGTTTACAATTTGCCTGATCAAGTAATTAGTTAACACAATTAATATTAGAACCATCAACATAATTGATAGGAATAGATTCATCATCAGATGTAGTTTTCTATTGGATTCTACATAGCACTGGAAATAGTTATTCCTAAGTCGATCTAGTTGTGCACAGACTACAATTTCTTTAATTACGTACTAAATTCTGCTGAAAAAAACGCCACTAGAAATTATCAACATGTAAATGGTAATTTCTATGTTAACTTAGAATAGAAAATTTTATTTTATAATAACACATTTGTTTTATTCCCGCAAAAAAAAACACATTTGTTTTATTTCAAGCAACACGTTTTAATGTAATTCCCTGTCAAAGTGCCACTTTCCAGTCCCCGCAAGAAAAAGGTGCCACTTTCCAGGTGCACATCACTGTCCAAGACTACCCACGTTGAGGATCAGAGAGAATACGTACACTACTGTGAATTTCTATGCCAATCCGCAAATATCTGGGCAGAATCCCACCTATGCAAACGTGCGCTCAAATGTGACTTTGCAATGCCTTTTTCTTTGTGAGAGCGACAGGTTTGGTAAATGCTGCATCGTTTGAGCCAGTGGTAAATTATCCTCTCGGTTTTCCTATTCCTCGTCAACTGAAGATATTTTTTTATGTTTTCAGACGATTTTGGTGGAGAAGAAATGAGGTCTCATGAGAAACACGTTGGTGCGTATGGTTGACCAGTTTGGATGAGGGGTGACGTTGTTGCTAGTTTTGACGACGACGTTTTTTTTCTAAAAATAAGACCAACCCAAAAGCTAATCTTTATTGGTCTTTTTTTTATAAAAGAAATTCTGCGAGCGCGTCTTAGAGCCAAGGCTTGAACCCGGGCGGGCTGGCAGCTACCTCAGCTGCCCAGCCAATAGGTCAACGCCCGTCCTCACGACGACAGAATTTATAAGAGAATGTTTATCAGAGGGATGGTCCAGGGTTCGGAGAAAGTCGATTGAAACTAATATATTTTCAGGGTTGTGAACCGTTGGATTTTTATCCAAGGGCGGCCCCTCGTCTATTCTATGGTTCTCTGCTTTCTCTGGCCAGGAAGCACAACTTCTTATCAGCACATCCACTCAAAGTGTACCTGGGAGCCACAGCCCACGGTCACCTCGCAACAATGTACAAGATGAACAGGAGAAGGCCAGATGCATGAACCCAGACCCAGCTCCGTGTCTATATAACGTGTCGACCACCGAGCGATGCCCAACGCCATCCTGTGTGACGCCATCACCGAGAGCGCGCGCAGCAGCCACTACACACAGTATGGCTCCGCCGATCTCCGCCGACGTCGTGGTGGAGGCCGCACCGGCGCCTGCGTCCATGGCCGTGCTGAACCAAATGGTTTGCGCGGGCGCGCCGGCGCCGAGCATCACCGTCGTCTCCAAGCAGCTGGTTCTTCCGGAGGGCGCGCCGCCGGTCGGAGACCTCAGGCTGTCCGTCTCCGACATGCCCATGCTGTCGTGCCACTACATTCAGAAGGGGCTCTTCTTCCCGCCCGCGGGCATGCCGAACGCCCGCCTCGTGTCGTCGCTCGCGCTGTCGCTCTCCCGCGCGCTCGGCGTCTTCCCGGCGCTCGCGGGACGGCTCGTCACGCTCCCCGACGACCGCATCGTCATCCGGTGCAACGACGGCGCTGCCGTCGAGTTCTACCATGCCGTGGCGCCCGCTCTGTCGCTCGCCGACTTCCTCGTGCGCGACGCCGACGTGCCCACCAGGCTGACGAAGGATCTGTTCCCGATGGACCGCACCGTCAGCTACGAAGGCCACCGCCGCCCGCTCACGTCGTTTCAGGTCACCGTGCTCGGCGACGGCGCTGTCTTCGTCGGCCTCGTCGCCAACCACTCCGTCGTGGACGGCACCTCATTCTGGCACTTCTTCAACACGTGGGCTGGGCTGTGCCGTGGCGAGCCAGTCCAGCCGCCGGACTTCAGCCGCAACTTCTTCGGCGGCTCCACGGCTGTCCTCCGCTTCTCCGGACGCGACGGCCCCGCGGTGACGTTCGACGCATCGGCGCCCCTCCGTGAGCGAGTCATCCACTTCAGCGCCGCGTCGATTCGCGGCCTGAAGGCGGCGGCCAACCGCTGCAGAAAAAGCAACGAAGACGACGAGGTTAAAGGCAAGCTCGTGCATGATCTGAAGGTCCAGGGAGGCTGCGGGGAGATCTCCTCCTTCCAGTCGATGTGCGCGCACATGTGGAGGGCCGTGACGCGGGCGCGGCTGCAGCTGGCCGCCGACGCGAAGACAACGTTCCGCATGGCGGTGAACTGCCGGCACCGCCTGCGCCCGAAGATCTCCCCGGTCTACTTCGGCAACGCGATCCAGAGCGTGGCGACGACGGCGACGGTGGCGGAGCTGGCGTCCCACGACCTCGGGTGGGCGGCGGCCAGGCTGCACGCGACCGTGGTGGCGCACGAGGACGGCGCCATCCGGAAGGCCGCGGCGGACTGGGAGGCGGCGCCCCGGTGCTTCCCGCTGGGGAACCCCGACGGCGCGGCGCTCACCATGGGCAGCTCGCCGCGGTTCCCGATGTACGACGGCAACGACTTCGGCTGGGGCAGGGCGCTCGCGGTGCGGAGCGGGCGGGCGAACAAGTTCGACGGCAAGATGTCGGCGTTCCCGGGGCAGGCCGGGGACGGCAGCGTGGACGTGGAGGTGTGCCTCGCCCCGGACACCATGGGCCGCCTCCTGTGCGACGACGAGTTCCTGCAGTTCGTGTCCCATGCACCTTCACCTTGATGCAGTGCACCGCATCTGGCCGCCCTGTGTGTTGTACCACTACAGTACCAGCGCATAAGATGTGACATGGCGACCTGTGGACGATGTGGTCACCTGGACATGTCACATGCATGTATGTATGTAACACATGTTGCGCAGCAGATACGTAATGGATTTGTATGATTGCACGATATCAAGAAATATCATGGACTGGTCGGCTACCCTGTATATCCAGGAGTGACCAGCGCTCAAGTCGCGCCGAAGAGGGCCAAAACCACTGTTTATTTCTTCGAAGACATTGTTATGATTTTATTATTAATGAAGTTAAGTATCTCTAGCCGAAGAGGCGCTCATTTCGAAACTTTGGCATGAACCACCTTCACGACCAAGAGCATCTCTAGCTGACCCGCAAAATGCATTTACAGTTAGTGAAAAAACGGTTTTGGGGACCAGTACGGGCGGCAGCAATGTCCTTTTTTACGGTCCGTTTTGCAGGGTCTGCTCGTCCGCCGCCTGCGCCGGCCCGTAAATCAGTAATTTGCATTTCAATTTCGAGCGTGAATATACATTTTTTTGCTTCTTTATTTTATCAAAGACATTGGATACATAATAATTCACCAAATCTTTGGTAGAATAGTAATACAAAAAAACAAGAATCACAACTAAGCATCTAGAAGATATCCAATTTCCATAATTGCTCTTATTAGTTGGACCAACATCTTTTTCATGCCTTCATTGTTAATCTGCAGATTCTTAATCTGGCATTCTTCATTCTTCTTTTTTGATTCAAAAAAAGAAGACGGTGCTTCCCCTCTAGCTTCTTCTTTAATTGCACATGCAGTCGCATTATTAGCCTCAATTCTACCACCGAGCGCACGAACATATATTAAGTTTATTCCTATCAATAAATTGATGTATTCTTTTTCCCAATACCAAAATGAGCGTCCACCTTCCTACCCACATGACCATGTCAATAAGCTATCGAAATTGAACCGAATAGGTTGACAAAGCTGAATGAAAACAAGAACATACTCCGTCGTTTTCGCATTTGAAGAATACCTATCTGGGGTGTTGCGGCGTGCTAGACGTTAGGCGCAGCACTATCTGTGTGCAGTAGTCACACTGTATGAGCGGCATCGGCGAGCCGCTGCGCGAGCGCCGGCCGAGTCCTAGCCGGCAAACCGACGATGACGGCTAGAGGATGAGCCAGTACCCGCATACATCGTTAGGGCTTTGTCGGGGTTGTGCGGGGTGCTCCCCGACCAATCCATGGTTTGGCGCAGCCGTCGGTGGTCGGAAACGCCAAATCCGGCGGCCACGACAAACAACCGCCGATCTGCAACTTTCCCGCTGGCCGAGGAAGGAGGAAGTGGTGAAGGACAATCTCGGGTGTGTGGTGGCCCACCGTCGTGATCCCGACGGCTGGTATGGCCGGAATCGTAAGCGGCGGTGGGTGGAGAAAAGCGTGGGCTGAAATGCCCCCCTTCCTTCGACAACCGCCTGAATTTTCTTTTGGGTCAGTCGATTTTACCAACCATTGGATGCGAAAATGAATGGACCAACTTCCTTCTTCAACATCCCGCTTCCTTCTTCTCCACCGCCCCGCCGTCGCCGGCCTAACCACCTGCTCCCGCCACCCGCAAACGATGGCGCTCACGCATAGCCTCGCCGCACCGCCCTTCACCAACCGCGGCCCACCACCGTGTCGCCGCCCCCTCCCCCCTAGCCCCGGCACCGACGGAGATTTTCGCCGGCGAACTTGCACCGTCCCGTGCTACCGCTCCCGACCACCATCGTGCTGCCGCCTCCAACCCCCACCCTAAGATAGATGATGGGGCAGCCCTCCGGCGGAGCTCCTTCCTTCCCTCCGGCCTCCCTCATGCAAACTTCTTTGCCCTTCTGAAAATCGAGTCACGACAAAAGCTAAAGTCAGTCGGCTGACATTTAGCTATTGTGCCCCCCAAAAAAGGTCAAAGTGGATTGTTAAATTACTGTGTTCTTCATTTAAAAGTGAGATCAAATGATATCGAAGGAATATTTCTTCGCTTTTCCTTTACTCTATTCATTTGAACCCAAAATGTAAATAATGCTATACCGAAGGATTCAATCTCAATCTACTTTGCCTAGAACCAAATATGCCCTAAAAGAAAATAGCAACTAGCAAGACATCCACGACAAGTCAAACACACCATGGTTGGGTAGCTTCGCGGCTCTGATCTTGCTAAGGGTTACTGTACAACTTGAAACAGAAAATTAGAACACATGACAACAATTGGAAACGATGAATGGCCATTATTAACACATAAAAAATCGAGAATGCATTCATATATACCCCTAGCTCAAGTGCTTACGCTGTTGGCTTCTCCAGGTCCGTCGTCGTTGGACGCCACGCGGCTCCGACGATCCCCGTACTTCTCCTCGCGCGTGATGCTCGTGCACTCGAACCCGAGCACCCGGGCCAGTAACTTCTGGACGTAGTTCGCCACCTCGACCGGCGACTTGCCATCGCCGCAGGTGAGCTCCCTTGGCAGCTGGTCGAGGAACGTGATCTCGTACGTCGGCCGCGGGTTCATGAAGAAGAAGTAGGGGTCCATGGTCTTCATCCCGCGGACCGTCGAGCCGTGTAACATGCTCTCCTTGGTGGCGATGGCCACGGGCACGATGCGGTCCGTGAGCTCCAGGAAGAGCGCGCCGAACCGCAGCAGTAACGGCTCGCGGCACGCCGTGCCCTCGGGGAACACGACGAGGTCGCCCTCCTCCAGCAGCCGCCGGATGCGGGCCGCGTCCCCGTCGCGCTCCCCGGACAGCGCGACGGCCTTGACCGGCGAGGTGTGGTCCGTCAGGACGCCGGAGGCGCTGTTGTGCGTGACGCGTGTCACCGTGCGGCCCAGCGCGACGGAGACCATGGTCGGGTCGAGAGCGGTGCGGTGGTTGCACACGAAGAGGACGCCCGGCCGGCCCTTCGTGGCCGGCGGCGGCGGGTTGCCGCGCACGGCGAGCTTGACGCCCATGAGCTTGTAGGCGTAGAAGGCGACGCGGTCGGGGAGGAGCGGCTTGACGTGCACGCGGAGGAGCGCCAGGGCGAAGCCGATCGGCAACCACAGGAAGGTGAGCAGGGCGTTGATGTCGGTCGGGCGCTGGACGAGGCGGCCGTCGTGGAGGATGACGGGGCCCTCCAGCTGGTTCTTTGGCACCGGGCTGTACTTACTCCGAGTCACGATGTACCCTTCCTGCATGCATGGGGGCGTCTTAGCCATATATGTTTCTTGGTTATAAAAAGAGTCATATACAGTATGCTGTCTCTAAAAAACTTTAGCCCATATGCACATCATGTCATGGAGGTCCAAGAGAATGTTGCATGCTCAATGCATAGGCAGCTCTGCCCCTGTATTTCTACAAATACATTAGACTATGTCACATTTTTTTTCCTTTCGTGAAAAGCACGGTTTTACTTCCACATCGATGCAACAACTTGGCTTCCTTATGCAAATACGGTACAAAATGCAATTGAATACACCCACAGGGCTGACTAGACGTGACAGGGTGGCATGGGTCCATTGTTAGGACGCAAGATGCCGGGCGTGTGCCCTGTTATTTTTTTTCACAAGAAAGCGCCAGCGAGCTGGGGCCCCCAGTCAGTAGTATAAATTGTAAATAATCACAAAAATTCGTCCTGCTCCGTGTAAACATGAGAACTGCAACGTGCACACTGAAGGTACTAGCCACTGCAGCCCCAACATTTTCCTCGGATATATTGGATAGCTAGCCTAAATATCTTATAACAATGACGCTCACTCGGCATGGACTGCAGTTAGTGTGGCTCATTTTGTACGCGATAATTGTTTTCAAGATATTTGCAAAATACATGTAGTAAGTAATAAAATAATGTTCAAATATTACTATGCTATAAATATTATACATGAAAATTTATGGTTAGTAAATAAAATCATTCAAAATGTTTAAGGAATACGAACATTTTTGTACATTCGTGGCTCATATTTAAATTATACAAAATATTGAATACAAACATTTACTAAATATTTATAACCATCAACTTCTGTATAATTTTCACTTGTGACCTATTTTTTTTTACATAACTTAAGTATTAACACTATTGAATATTCGTATCAACATTTTATTTTCTGCATTATGAATATTTTTTTATTATACTAACATTATTTTAAAGGACATACCTATGAGTTATAAAATTATGTGTATAATTATTTAAACGTTTCAATAATTGAAAAATAATATTTATGAATTATAATTTAAGAAATATTTGTATTCGTTAATTATACAAACATTTTTTATAATTCATAAACTAAGTACATGAATATTTCAAAATAATACGTGACAATTTTAAGTAAGTTATTTCATTGTTATGTATATAATATTTATAACACGCCGATATAACACACCTGTATATATTTTTTCTATTTGTGTGTTAATACATGCTTTTTTAGAAAACACACAATCTTTATTAAAACAACTTCTTGAACCAACATAATTGTTTTCTAAAGGATGACTAGTTTTAGTAAAACTGTGATTTTTTTTACTTATATGAGCATTTATTTGAATATATACAAACTTGTTTAAATGAGTTATACAAATATTTGTGTATTTCTTAATTTAATTATATGTATAGTATAAAATTAATAATTGAGTATTTTATGAAATTACATGAAAATTTTCTAATTGGAGTGGAAGGATCGGTTACAGGTCTTTATGTGGTCGCTAGTTTGAGTTCTTAAGCCATCTTTTTAAACTTGTACGTGTCAAAAATCTTAATTTACATTCTTTAAGGAAAATTGTATAAAAGATATGTATTCATATGAGACAACAAATTCCCAAGGCTGTGGCTAGTTGCGCACGCCCTGTACCGCAGGTCCTCGGATTGAGTCCGCGGTTGACCAAATTTTTTTTTGTCATATAATGTACGTAGGATGCTGAGACAACTAATTATTTTTACCTATGTCACTGGCTTTATTGTGAGTAGAAAAATGTTGAGGGTGTTTTTGGAAAGAAGCGGGCCAAAAGTCTTCAACTTGGGTCGCTGACAGTGGACCCATGCCATGCTGTCACGCTTGGTGAGCCCCGTGGGCGTATTCAGTTGCATTTTGCACCGTATTTGCATGTCTAAGCCAAGTTGTTGCATCGGTTCAATGTACTTCGCAAGTTTTAGCACTAAAGTGACTTTTCGCGCCAAGTTTGAGCACCGGTGGTGTAAGTGACTCTTGAAAAAAGTACTCCTCAATTAGTATTTTCGGTGCTTTGTTAGTGTTTTTCAGCTTTTTGTTGGGCCATGTTTGCCTCTGTGTTGAGGGCTTCGAACTTTATTCATATCTTTTTACTGATGACTCTAGTTTTGTGTTTTGAGAGGATAGGACTAATCGAAAAAGTGTGCATTTTGGATGAGACAAACTGAACAATACATTTTTGTAATTTTTTCTTTTATGCTCAGTAAATGGTGTATCGATTTTGTTTTTCACACTGCCCGCAACGACGCTAGCATACAGTTTATGCATATATGTAAGGGAGGAGTTTCAAACTTCAGCAACTCAGCAGTGCATTGTTTTTCTAAATTTTTCTTTTTTATTTGCTCAAATATAACTTGACAAAAAATGGCTAAAAGGACATATTTTTGTCTCATGCAATGCAATCAAAGAGTGGGCCTTTTTCATTGTTTTCCCCTATGGGGTGGGGGTAGAAATATACTACCTCCATAAACTAATATAAGAGCGTTTAGAATACTAAAGTAGTAATCTAAACACTCTTATATTAGTTTACAGAGGGAGTACAAGTCAGAGTTGTGTTACTTTCCTTTTCCTTTTCCTTTTCCACTTTTCCTTATTGTTTTTAATTTATTTGCTTTGATTTTTTGAACTTTCTTTTAAGTTCAATTGTTTTCAATTCATAACTTTTTTCTATAAAATATTGGTTTTTTAATTTCTCCTTTTCCTTATTTATTTTTTATTTTTCCTTTTCCTTCTTATTTATTTGTTTTAAATTCATTATTTTTTAAATAGATTTAGCAAGGTCTCATCTAATTCCCGACGTTTGACCTGTTCGTTTTAAATGTTGTACAAATCTTGATCGTAGGTTGTTTTGTCACGTACGTCCTGTACTTCCATGTCTCATCGTAGGTCCAGTGTCCACTTGTTGGCCCGTTCGTGCATGTGTCTTTTGTTAGGTTGTCTTCATGACACGGCCTCGAGGGCCCATTTCTTTTAAGAATGTGTTGTACAAGTTGAAAATATGAGATGGTTGCTGCCTCCTTAGTTTTATTTGTCACTATCTCTCTTTCATTGCCCTTTGCCTTGGAGTAGAGCCGACGCGAGTAGGAAGGAGGGAGTCGACTGAGGGGTTTGATTTTTTTTTTCTCGCGACGAAAAAGATGGCAGTGAATGATGATGTGACGAGTGACCTCAGATCCATTTGTATCCCTTTTGCCCTATTTTCATCTTTGGATTTTGTGGTTTTTATTCATAGACCTTTTTTGTCCTAGTTGCAAATCCATCCTCGATACGCAAGTCAGTCCGATCCATTTTTATCCTAGTTGCAAGTCCACGCTGACATGCAACTCAGGAAAGCCTTTTTTATTGTCCTGATCATAAGTCCACCCTCGGCACACAACCTTTTTTTGGTTGGGGACGGGAACCATTTTTGTCCCAGTTGTAATGCCATCCCCAACATGCAAGCAGGTCCCTTTTTTAGTAGCAACTTGCAAGTACACCCTCGATATGCAACTAGGAGGCCGACTCGTTTTTGTCCCCAGTTGCCACTTCACCCCCAACATGCAGTTTGGGGGTCCTAGTTGCAAGTTTACGCTCGACATGCAACTAGTGCCTCACCCATTTTTTGTCCAAGTTACAAGTCCATCCTTGACATGCAACTCGGGGCCCCACCCTTTTTGTCCTAATTGCAAATCCACCTCCGACATGCAATTGGGGCGGCCTGCCATTTTTTTGTCTCAGTAGCGACTCCACTCCCGACATGCAATTCGGGGCCCGCCTTTTTTAATTGAAAGTCCACCGTCGATATGCACCTAGACTCAAACTCCATTTTTGTCCTGTTGCAAGTCAACCCTCGACATGCAGTGGAGGGGGCAACTCTTTTTGTCCCAGTTGCACCTTCACACCCCCGACATGCAATTGGAGGGCACATTTTTTGTCCTAGTTGCTAATCCACCCTACATACGCAATTGGGCCCTAACCAATTTTGTCCAAATTGCAGTTCCACCCTCGACAAGCAATTGGGGTTGGGTGGGTGGGGGCTAGCCATTTTTCCCCAGTTGCATCTCCATCTCTAACATGCAATTGAGTGGTTCGTCTTTTTTGTCCCAGTTGCAAGTCCATCCTCGATACGCAACTGCTAACATATTTTGTCCAATTTGAAAGTCCACAATCGACATGCAACTGGGTCCGACCAATTTGTCCCAGTTCCAACTGCACCCTCACATGCCATTGGTTGCCCTGCCTTTTTTTATCCAAATTGAGATACAAACTATATTAGAAAATCAAAATATTCTCGCACTATAAACCATGTCCGCCAAATACTTTTGGATATTTTGAGATAATTATGACCATCCAATTTAAAGTTTACAATAGTTGTAGAACCTTCAGCCAAAGTTGGATATAATTTTTTAAAATAAAATTGAAGAGACTCTGCCAATTCAATCTAGGCTCATACATACCCTAGGAGAGTTTGAGAATATTCTTGAACTCATCTGAAATTATGATTTTTTCCCAATTTTTTACTAAGTTTTAATAAGAAAATCAAATTTCTCAAAAAGAATAACCAACTTGGGTGGTTTAGTCATGAGAAAAACATTTAAGTTTTTGTTAGTGTAAATATTTTTATACATGAAAAACTACCGTGAGTTGACAATTCAGATTTTATGTGAATGCTTATATCAATGAAGCTATTATTCTATTACAAGTAAATTGCTTGCATTTTTTGTGCAATAACAAAACCTAAATAAACAGGGTCTTTGCTTGCGATTGTACATATGTGTTTGCAATATTTTTAGGTGTCTTAGTGGTTTCCACCACTTTTATTAGATAATAGTGTTCGAGATGACACAACAATTTTTTGTTTGTACTAATCCTTTTTACTTCAAAAGTTATCGTACTACCAAATGTATATTTTTTTTCATTGAGACCCTTAAATACTTTACCAATTTTCAAGACTACTCATTTAACCGCATTGATAAATATTAAAACACGTACTTATTCTATATTTTTTTGGTTGTCAATTGTGGAAGATACGTTCGGATTTAAAATTATATTTTTCATTGGATTTTTTAATGAATATTTGGGACTAGAGTAATCCTTATCTAAATTTGTTTTGCTTCCAATTCTAACAAAGAAAATAGAGACATGTTCTCTACAAATAAATTTGTGTGACTTCAATGCATATAGTGTGTTTATTCATATGTGGTCGTGTTTGTTTTACTATTATATTCAAATATCTTACTCGAGGGCTTTTGAGAGTATAGATCCCATCAAATGTCGTTATAAGGGTTCCTATAAATGCAGCTTTGATGCAACTAACAAGAGCATTCTGGAATGGGTGTGGCTAGATCCCAGTCGATTAAAACTTAACCAAGTCTCAGTCAAGTGGAAGAATATATAAATGGAATGGAAGTTTTTTTAAAAAAATATATCGCTTCGCATGAATCTCCACATAAGGTCTCACGAATATAACATCGACCTAGACTTAGTTATGTATCAGTCGACAGAGATTTAGTAATCCCGTTATGGAATATGTGATATGTCGACAAGTGGCCAATCCTTGAGTATAATGGGTCGAACTGCACCAGAGTTGCAACATTGCTATCTAGGACGGCAAAATTGCAGACTACGATGTAGATGGGGAAGCAATGTACTGCACTGCACTAATGTATTGGTGGTCAAATGTACGCCAACAAAAATCAGGGCTGACGGCCTACTTTTCGATAACTGTACACGCGAGAAATGTGTGTAGAGAAGGTTGTCAATTAACTGAACATGGAGTAGTCGAGCACTTGAGCATACCTTGCAGATGGACATGAAGTCGAAGTCACTCTCCCTGTCCCCCATGCCGACGTCCGGCAGCGCGTCGCCGAACTCCCTCGTCACCGCCTGCCTCTTGTGCTCGCCGACGAGCACGCCGGGCTGCGCGACGAACCCCGTCGCCCGCCCGGACCCGTCCACCTCCAGCTCCGTCCCGATGACCCTGTCGGCGCCGAGGAACGCCCTGGCGAACGGCTCCACCATCACCCGGGGGCTCGCCGTGACGATGCACCTCCTGCCGAACGAGCGGAACACCCGCCACCCCTCCGGGTGCACGTCGCCGGCGTAGAACCTGGGGAGCACCGACCGCGCCACCGCCTCGACGTCGCTAACCCTCAGGCCAGCCACGGCGATGTACACGAACGTGCGCACCGCCAGCGGCTCGGACACGGAGATGTAGGTGAGGTACACCAGCGGCACGGACGCGAGGAGGGCGAGCGCGCGCAGGAGGCCGCCGGCCTCGAGCGCGATGAGGAGGTAGTAGGGGAACGCGCTCCGGGACAGGAGCAGCGTGCCGTCGAGGTCGGCGGCGACCGTCTGCCGCGACCGCCCTTCCGTGGCGCACTCCTCGATCGGCCTGAACCTAGGAGCGGCCATGCCGTTTCTCATGCACGAAGAGGTCGATGGACGTCGACGATGCTGTTTCTCACTCGATGCTTGAAACGTGAGTGGATAGTGGGAGGTTAACGAAGAAGAGTGGCAGCGAGCGCAGGGAATATATGATCGAGATGCCATGCGCTCTGGGTTCTTCAATGATTAGACATGCATGTTGTGTCCGGGCCGTTAACCCATTAAATTGCAGAACCAGCAATTTTGCACTGTCGTTCTGGTCATGGTGTGCTAGCTGTGTAGTCTGCACAATGTTAATCATCAGACCATTCAGCACTTTGCATGAAGATCAATGTGGTAAATTTGGATGTTGATTCAGTTTCAACGGATACGAGCTGTAACGTGGTAATAAATCTCGGCGAGCATGGAAATTCTGCACTGACGAGATACACGATGCGGTGTCGACAGACCGCAAGCTTTTTGTGGACAGGGGTCGCTCGTGTGGTTCGCAGATCGGAACAGATCTGTGGCCGGCTGGCAGGATTCAATACACAGTGGAGATGGTCCTGCCGGAAGCTTGATGCAGAGGCAAGGTTGGAGGATGCATGTGAAGAAGGTCCCCCTTTTGTGGTGATGCACTTCACTGCTTGCCAAGTGGTCTACTCGACTATCATCCCTCTACTGGGAACCGGATCCTCTTAACATTGAAAGGAATGTCACAGTGCTACAGTGTTAGCCTAGTGTAAAATAAAGAAGAAAAGTTAGGGACGGTGATAGTTAATAGGTTGTTTAGTGTTGGTATTTACTGTAGATATAAATAATTTAAATTTTATTTTATTTCATCATCAATTTGTTTGCATGTAATTACTATAAATATATACGGTAGATTATCAATTTGCAAATTAATTTAAATCATTTTAGCCATAATCATTTGAAGAGAAAGAAGGAAAGTTAGGGTACTGTAGCTTCTCTAACATTCCTTCTCAATGTTAAAGGATCCGGTTCCCCTCTACTGGTACATGATGTAACTATTCTGAAATCGTAACAAAGTGGGGCGATTATACTTAAAAAAGTGGTATAGACGGCTAATCGTACCAATCAGGGTGTCGGTGTCAAAACCGGCGGATCTCGGGTAGGGGGTCCCAAGCTGTGCGTCTAAGGCGGATGGTAACAGGAGACGGAGGACACGATGTTTACCCAGGTTCGGGCCCTCTCGATGGAGGTAATACCCTACTTCCTGCTTGATTGATCTTGATGATATGAGTATTACAAGATTTGATCTACCACGAGATCGTAGAGGCTAAACCCTAGAAGCTAGCCTATGATATGATTGTTGTCGTCCTACGGACTAAACCCTCCGGTTTATATAGACACCGGAGGGGGCTAGGGTTACACAGGGTCGGTTACAAGGAAGGAGATCTATATATCCGTATTGCCAAGCTTGCCTTTCACGCCAAGGAGAGTCCCATCCGGACACGAGACGAAGTCTTCAATCTTATATCTTCATAGTCCAACAGTCCGGCCAAAGGATATAGTCCGGCTGTCCGGAGACCCCCTAATCCAGGACTCCCTCAGTAGCCCCCGAACCAGGCTTCAATGACTATGAGTCCAGCGCGCAGATTGTCTTCGGCATTGCAAGGTGGGTTCTTCTCCAAATTCTGAATATCTGCTGAGTAGTGTCCGACTCCCCATAAATGTTGCACTTCTTGGCTTTCGCGTCCAATAAGGGCTATCTTCCACGTGTCGAGCGAATGCGAGGAGTCAGGGCATTTTTACATTTGCCACCCTAGCCATGTAAGTAAAATGTCTATTAAAGAGACGGGGATTCTTAGATCCAGACCACACCATCCTCCCACGGCGAGTATCCATCGGAGCGTGCTCGGAAAAATCCATTCCAACATGGCCGGCCATCGCAGCTCCTCCTCTCGCTCTCGTATCCCTAAGCCCGGTGATTGGGAGAAGTGTTCCATCCCGCATAGCCAATTAGTAGAGTTACAGACCCACGGATTTCTCCCTCCAGCGTATATGGTCCCTGTTCGAGCCGGGCTCGCCACCTATAATGGCAGGGAGCAAGCAGAGAGCTTCCCCAATCCCTCCAAGGGGGAGCGGGTATGCCTTGTCCCTTATTTACTAAGGGGGCTTGGATTTCCAATCCATCCGTTCCTCCGCGGGCTCCTGGAGTTTTATGGCCTCCAGTTGCATAATTTCACCCCCGCTTCCATATTACACATCGCTGGTTATGTTGCCCTTTGTGAGCTGTTTTTGGGCTGTGAAGCTCATTTCGAGCTGTGGAATAGGCTATTCTGCCTTGTGCCCCGTACACAGAAGGGGTCAATATATCAAGTGGGCGGAGCCGAAATATGGCACATCGCCGGGACCGGATACCTGTCCGGTACCCCGAAGAAGACGTCCGAAGACTGGCCTTCGGAGTAGTTTTACATGGAGGATGTCCCCCTTCTAGATCCTATTCGAATGGGTCTTCCCGAGTTCGACAATGCCCCTTTGAAGAAACGCCGAAGCTGGCGCCCACGGAGCCCTCAGGAGGAAGATAACGGAGAAGTCCTTTACCTGATGGGCCGAATAAAAGTGCTGGCTCAATCAGGACTGACAATAATCGAGGTTATGTCAATATGTATAATGCGGGGGGTGCAGCCACTTCAATATCGAGGGCACCCCATGTGGCACTTTAACGGGGAAGATGATGCCACCCGCTGCGGGCGTAAGGGACCGGACTCAGTTGCTGCTCTAGCAAAAATTATGTCCGATTTGTACAAGGGAGAGGAAGAGGAGTTCATCCGTATTAAGCCACGGGATGGATTCTCCATGTACAACCCTCCAAGCTGGGTGAGCTGTCACTTTTTACTCCCAACCTTCCCACATTCTTCGTCATAAATACTCACCTTGCCGTTTCATGGCAGGAACTGCGAAAAGCTGTAAGGGAGGTCAACAGCCCACCTCCACAACCGGAGGACCCTGACCGGTCCCTCGACCCCGGACTCGAAGAGGATCCGGACATATTTGTGGAGTTGATCGACAGGACATTCTATCAATTGAGCTGCGATGATGCCATGGTGGCCATCATAGGCGACTATCCTGGGCTACTCCCTACATCGCATGTAAGAAAAACCGGAGTCCCAACTTCCGAGAAGGATCCCTTTTATGCACTTCACCTACCGTACACATATGGTGTCTTACAGGGAAGGCCCTCGGGACGCCATGCCGAACCCGCAGTGACTCGCCAACAAGGGACACCGAAGCCGGGTAGGCTAAAAAGGAAGGCGGTCAGGACCGAGACGCCGGCACAGAGGTATGATACAGAACCTCGCTCTGTGGTTGTCGTCTTTCTTAAAATATAATGACGTCCATGTTTCCTAGTAGGAAAAACGCTCGCCGGACTATATCCGAAGAGGTTGCCGATCACACCTCCACCAGTCGGGCTCCAGGGCCGGACATAGAGGCAAAAGCTAACACGGGGCGAACATCGGATGCTCCTCCTACAGAGGATGCGGATAGACTATCCGCTACAAATTCCGAAGTTGAGAGTGCCATGAATCACAGGCGTCGCCGGGCCGTACTCCGTGACGCTTGTTTCTCCCAAGAGGCGTTCGATGCCTTCAACTAAGGAGACGCGTACATCCGTGCTGCTCAAAACGGTCTTGCCAGAGCCATGAACCAGTATGTAAAGGATATACGGGTAAGAAAATCTGACGATTATATATATCAGTAGCCCCTGAGACTTGAAACAGTTGACACAACTGATTTAAGGATCATTATTTGTGCAGGTTCTTATAGAGAAGAATACCCAATTGTCTCAAGAGCTGGAAGAGTGCAAAGCCCAGCTACGGGCCGCGGTTGCCGCGTTGAAGGAGTCCGAGAAGGCCCCCTCTGGTAACACTTGTTTCCATTGCAAAGAATGACATGTACCATATAGTATGCGACATGCATGCAAATCTAACAATAGATGTTGCGGATGACTCCGGAGTGAATCCGGAGGCCGTGCCGGGGAATGCGCAACGTGCTAATCGACAGCTAAATGCTGCCGAGCGCGTGCTTACGCGGGTCAGGCAGGAGAAAAATGATCTCCAGGACGCCAATATCCAGCTGGGCGTGGAACTGAAAGATGTCCGAGCCGAGCTTGCGGACTCCGTGAAGAAGAATAAGCGGCTTCGACGCGGCATTTTCAGTAAGTGTTTGAATGAACTTTTGAAAGAGTTCGGCGAAGAAACCGGCTAATAGAGTTATGTCTGCAGGTATGCTGACGGGTCGTCCCGCGGAGGAGATGCCCGGGTCTACGGGTGATCTTCTACCAGAGCTCTCACAACTGCACAAACAAGTTCGGCAGGTGATGCAGGGTATTGCCCAAGCCTTGTGGCCATCCGCCTCCCCGCCAGGAGGCATGGGGGAGCTTATAGAGAAGCTCAAGGGAGCGCAGCGGCGCTTCCGATTATGGAAGATAGTAGCCTGCCGACATGGTGCAAGGGAAGCCTAGGCCATGGTGAAGACGCGATATACCAAAGCTGACCCAAACCACATGGTAGAGGTCGGACCTGTGGGGCCCGATGGGAAAGAGATCCCCGTCAGTTTGGTGTATGACCAAGTAGAATTAGCCGCAAAGTATTTCCAACAGGATTGTAGGCTAGACAACCTGTTGGATGGTATAGAAGAAGAATTTAGTCAGTCTTAGTGACTGTGTACTTTAAGTGACATATATAATGTCCCTAGCCAGATTGTAAATCATGTGTCATGGCGGACCTTTTCGCTTCGACCTCTGGACCCGATAGTCCGGAGTGTATCCGAATACCCGCTCGGTTATGTAAAAACCGGGGTATGCGTGGAAACCAGGCGTAGGGGTCATAAGTGCTTGAACAGAAAAGCACCCAACTAGCTATGTTATATTACATGGATAGTAAGAAACATCTTCCAGGGAGAATAGTTCTGTTAAGGGTTCCTTTCCCTGGGTACGCATGCCCTAATGTGCATGTCCGAACTGCGAAAAGAGACACAGGCTATAAACATCTGGGGGCATGTATCAAAATAAATAGAAGTCATCTTTTGTTCATCGACCGAATATTCCCTTAAGAACGCTAGCTTTCGGCTTCACCTAGTCTAAGGTACACATCCGGCTGACCCGGCAGTAACAATCGCAGAGGTGCTCCCCTTATGCCCTAGCCGAATTAACGGAAACGTAGGGCATAAATACAAGAGCCAAGAAACCCAACTTGGCCAAAACTTAAGTCATATCGATGCATATAATGGCGAAAAAAGGTACATGTGGAAGAATAACACATGTGTGGGGCATAAAGCCCAGAAAAATAGTTATATTAAGCTTCTGTATAAGAAGCCCCCAGGTATAATGAGCACAGTTAGCGCGTCAAGATTGTGTAGTCAAGACACAAGTTAGCCTTTTAAGGCCTTGAGGAGAAGAAAAAATAAGAGAGAAAGAGAGAAAATACATATAACGAATATGCAAAAAATTGACGGGGGTAAGGAGACGAACATAGAGTCCGGCACTAGGCGTAGAATCTTCGGAGTCTGGCTGTGTTCCATGGGTTTGGCTTGAGTCGATTGTCCGATGCATCCTGCAGACGGTACGCTCCACCAGTCAGAACCTGGTCAATAATGAAGGGACCTTCCCATTGAGCTTGTTCTTTTTCTTCTTCGGCAGGCGTAGAACTAGTTCGCCAACGTTATAGGTTTTGGCCCGTACTTCTCTGATTTGATACCTTCGAGCCTGTTGCTGATAGAATGCGGAACGGGCTTTTGCCACACCGCGCTCCTCCTCCGGGTGTCCAAAATGTCCTGCCGATCGAGCTCGGCCTCTTTTTCTTCGTAAATGCGCACTCGAGGTGAGTCATGAATTATGTCGCAAGGTAGAACCGCCTCTGCGCCGTACACCATAAAAACGGCGTGTATCCGGTAGTGCGATTCGGCGTGGTCTGCAGCCCCCATAGTACGAAGTCGAGCTCCTCTACCCAGTGCGTGTTTGATTCCTTTAAGGACCGCACTAATCTAGGTTTGATGCCGCTCATGATAAGACCATTTGCTCGCTCGACTTGACCGTTAGTTTGTGGGTGATAGAGAGAAGCATAATCGAGCTTGATGCCCATGTTGCTGCACCAAAGTTTTACCTCGTCGGCTGTAAAGTTCGTGCCGTTGTCAGTGATGATGCTGTGGGGGATGCCATAACGGTGTACAACCCCATATATGAAGTCTATTGATGTCTACTACACAACCTTCTTCTTGTAGACGTTGCTGGTCCTCCAAGTGTAGAGGTTTGTAGGACAGTAGCAAATTTCCCTCAAGTGGATGACCTAAGGTTTATCAATCCGTAGGAGGTGTAGGATGAAGATGGTCTCTCTCAAGCAGCCTTGCAACCAAATAACAAAGAGTCTCTTGTGTCCCCAACACACCCAATACAATGGTAAATTGTATAGGTGCACTAGTTCAGCGAAGAGATGGTGATACAAGTGGTATATGGATAGTAGATAAAGTTTTTGTAATCTGAAAATATAAAAACAGCAAGGTAACTAATGATAAAAGTGAGCACAAACGGTATTGCAATGCGTTGAAACAAGGCCTAGGGTTCATACTTTCGCTAGTGCAAGTTCCCTCAACAATAATAACATAATTGGGTCATATAACTATCCCTCAACATGCAACAAAGAGTCACTCCAGAGTCACTAATAGCGGAGAACAAACGAAGAGATTATGGTCGGTTACGAAACCACCTCAAAGTTATTCTTTCCAATCAATCTGTTGGGCTATTCCTATAAGTGTCACAAACAGCCCTAGAGTTCATACTAGAATAACACCTTAAAACACAAATCAACCAAAACCCTAATGTCACCTAGATACTCCAATGTCACCTCAAGTATCTGTGGGTATGATTATACGATATGCATCACACAATCTCAGATTCATCTATTCAACCAACACATAGAATCTCAAAGAGTGCCCCAAAGTTTCTACCGGAGAGTCAAGACGAAAATGTGTGCCAACCCCTATGCATAGGTTCATAGGCGGAACCCGCAAATTGATCACCAAAACATACATCAAGTGGATCAATAGAATACCCCATTGTCACCATGGGTATCCCACGCAAGACATACATCAAGTGTTCTCAAATCCTTAAAGACTCAATCTGATAAGATAACTTCAAAGGGAAAACTCAATCCATTACAAGAGAGTAGAGGGGGAGAAACATCATAAGATCCAACTATAATAGCAAAGCTCGCGATACATCAAGATCGTACCACCTCAAGAACATGAGAGAGAGAGAGAGATCAAACACATAGCTACTGGTAGATACCCTCAGCCCCGAGGGAGAACTACTCCCTCCTCGTCATGGAGAGCACCGAGATGATGAAGATGGCCACCGGAGAGGGATACCCCCCTCCGGCAGGGTGCCAGAACGGGTCTAGATTGGTTTTCGGTGGCTACGGAGGCTTCTGGCGGCGGAACTCCCGATCTATTGTGCTCCTCGATATATATAGGCGGAAGAAATACATCAGGGGAGCCACGAGGGGCCCACGAGGGTGGAGGGCGTGCCCCCTGCCTCGTGGCTTCCTCGTTGATCCCCTGACGTGCACTCCAAGTCTCCTGTATTGCTTTCTTTCCAAAACTAACTTTTTCGAAGGTTTCATTCCGTTTGGACTCCGTTTGATATTCCTTTTTTTCAAAACCCTAAAACAAGGAGAAAACAGAAACTGGCATTGGGCTCTAGGTTAATAGGTTAGTCCCAAAAATCATATAAAATAGCATATAAATGCATATAAAACATCCAAGGTTGATAATATAATAGCATGGAACAATCAAAAATTATAGATATGTTGGAGACGTATCAGCATCCCCAAGCTTAATTCCTGCTCGTCCTCGAGTAGGTAAATGATAAAAACAGAATTTTTGATGTGGAATGCTACCTAACATATTTCTCTAAGTAATTATCTTCATTTTGGTATGAATGTTCAGATCCATAAGATTCAAGACAAAAGTTTAATATTGACATAAAAATAATAATACTTCAAGCTTACTAACTAAGCAATCATGTCTTCTCAAAATAACATGGCCAAAGGAAGTTCATCCCTACAAAATCATATAGTTTGGTCATGCTCCATTTTCGTCACACAAGAATGCTCTAGCATGCACAACCCCGATGACAAGCCAAGCAATTGTTTCATACTTTAGTAATCTCAAACTTTTTTTTCAATTTTCACGCAATACATGAGCGTGAGCCATGGATATAGCACTATGGGTGGAATAGAGTATAATGATGGGGGTTATGTGGAGAAGACAAAAAGGAGAAAGTCTCACATCAACGAGGCTAATCAACAGGCTAGGGAGATGCCCATGAATTGATGTCAATGCAAGGAGTAGGGTTTTCCATGCAACGGATGCACTAGAGCTATAAATATATGAAAGCTCAACAATAGAAACTAAGTGGGTGTGCATCCAACTTGCTTGCTTACTAAAACCTAGGGCACTTGAGGAGGCCCATTGTTGGAATATACAAGCCAAGTTCTATAATGAAAATTTCCCACTAGTATATGAAAGTGACAAAACAAGAGACTCTCTATCATGAAGATCATGGTGCTACTTTGAAGCACAAGTGTGGAAAAAGGATAGTAGCATTGTCCCTTTTATTTTTATTAATTTTTATTTTTTAGTTGGCCTTTCCTTTTTTAGTTGGCCTTTATTTATTTGGCCTTTTGGACAATGCTCTATTAATGATGATCATCACACTTCTATTTATTTACAACTCAAAGATTACAGCTCGATACTAGAACAAAGTATGACTCTATATGAATGCCTCCGGCGGTGTACCGGGATGGGCAATGAATCAAGAGTGACATGTATGATAAATTATGCATGGTGGATTTGCCACAAATACGATGTCAACTACATGATCATGCAAAGCAATATGACAATGATGATGCGTGTCATAATAAACGGAACGGTGGAAAGTTGCATGGCAACATATCTCAGAATGGCTATGGAAATGCCATAATAGGTAGGTATGGTGGCTGTTTTGAGGAAGATATCAGGAGGTGTATGTGTGATAGAGCGTATCATATCACGGGGTTTGGATGCACCGGCGAAGTTTGCACCAACTCTCAAGATGAGAAAGGGCAATGCACGGTACCGAAGAGGCTAGCAATGATGGAAGGGTGAGAGTGCATATAATCCATGGACTCAACATTAGTCATAAAGAACTCACATACTTATTGCAAAAATCTACAAGTCATCAAAAACCAAGTATTACTCGCATGCTCCTAGGGGGGATAGATTGGTAGGAAAATACCATCGCTCGTCCCCGACCGCCACTCATAAGGAAGACAATCAAATAACACCTCATGTTTCAAATTTGTTACACAACGTTTACCATACGTGCATGCTACGGGACTTGCAAACTTCAACACAAGTATTTCTCAAATTCACAACTACTCAACTAGTACAACTTTAATATCACTATCTCCATATCTCAAAACAATCATCAAGTATCAAACTTCTCTTAGTATTCAATGCACTTATATGAAAGTTTTTATTATGCCTAAAAAGAAAATTGTCATGTTGTTCTAAAGACTATCAAAATAATATAAGTGAAGCATGAGAGTTCATCTATTTCTACAAAATAAAACCACCAACATGCTCTAAAAAGATATAAGTGAAGCACTAGAGCAACAACAAACTACTCCGAAAGATATAAGTGAAGCTCAATGAGTAGTCGAATAATTTTGCAATTATGTGAAGACTCTCTAACATTTAAGAATTTCAGATCATGGTGTTTTATTCAAACAGAAATCAAAGCTAAATAAAATAAAATGATGCTCCAAGCAAAACACATATCATGCGGCGAATAAAAATATAGCTCCAAGTAAAGTTACCGATGAACGAAGACGAAAGAGGGGATGCCTTCCGGGGCATCCCCAAGCTTAGGCTTTTGGTTGTCCTTGAATATTACCTTGGGGTGCCTTGGGCATCCCCAAGCTTAGGCTCTTGCCACTCCTTATTCCATAGTCCATCAAATCTTTACCCAAAACTTGAAAACTTCACAACACAAAACTTAATAGAAAACTCGTAAGCTCCGTTAGTATAAGAAAGCAAATCACCATCATAAGGTACTGTAATTAACTCATTCTAAATTCATATTGGTGTAATATATACTGTATTCCAACTTCTCCGTGGTTCATACCCTTCGATACTACTCATAGATTCATCAAAATAAGCAAACAACACATAGAAAACAGAATCTGTCAAAAACAGAACAGCCTGTAGTAATCTGTATCAAACGTATACTTCTGGAACTCATAAAATTATAAAATAAATTGGTAGACCTGAGTAATTTGTATATTAATCATCTTAAAAAATAATTAAATCAATAGCACTCTCCAATAAAAACTGGCAGCAATTCTCGTGAGCGCTAAAGTTTCTGTTTTTTTACAGCAAGATCAAAAAGACTTTCCCCAAGTCTTCCCAACGGTTCTACTTGGCACAAACACTAACTAAAAGCATAAAACACATATAAACAGAGGCTAGATGAATTATTTATTACTAAACAGTATCAAAAAGCAAGGAACAAAAATAAAATTGGGTTGCCTCCCAACAAGCGCTATCGTTTAACGCCCCTAGTGTAACGCCCCGAGTCCGATGTGCCAGGTGTCCTCCAGTTATTCACTGTTGTTGCCTTGTCTTTTGCTTGCGTGTTGCATCTTGTAATGTGATCATCCGCATTGCATCATCATGTTTTCGAAACTTGCATCCGTCTCGGTCTCCTCGTTCCGTCCGTTGTCCGTCCTGAGCCCAGACACACTTACACGCGCCCGCGGCATGTCCGAAATATTATTTTATAAGTGGCTGGAAAATGTTCTCGGAATGGGATGAAAGTTGGCGTGCGGTGTTGTTTTGTTGTTGGTAGACCGCCTGCCAAGCTTCATCGCGTTCGGAGTCCGTTTGACGCCCCAACGGATAACTATAGCGGCAGTATAGCCGGTCTTTTCGTCGGATGTTTTCGGTCTCCGAAAACAGTCGCCGGGCCTCTCTCTCTTCTCTTCTCTCAGCTCGAGCCCTTCTGCACAGCCCACAAGTTCCAACCGACCCCTCGTGCACGCGTCCGAAAATTGTCCCGGACCCGACCCGAGCAGTCGTCACCGTTGGATCCGGATCATCCCCAGACATCTACAAAACGTCTCCGTTTTCTTCATTGGGCTCCCTAGCCTATTTATCCGATACCGTCCGATTTTGTCGGAGGATCCAAACCTAATCTTTTTGTCCCTATATATAGACCAACCCCTACCCAAATCGGATCAAACCCTAAAATCTAGGAGAGGTGTCCCGTCGCCCCCCGCCACTTCCAATCCTCTCGGGATCCCCTCACTCAATCTCCCTCGATCCCATCGCCCAGCCAACCAGAGCCGCACCCACACCCAGATCCAATCCATCCATGCAGCCCCGCGCCCGAGCTCTTCTCCCTCCCGATGAGTCTTCCTCCTTGCTTCGCTCAAGTCCAAAGGAGAGGAGCTCCTTCTCTGCCCCAGCGAGCCTCGACGCCGAGCACCAGCAGGAATTGCTTGCCGTGGACCCTCCTTGTTCCTCTCTCTCCCTCTGTCTTTCTTTTTCTCTCTCTGGTTCTCCCCTCACCTCGTCTCTCTCTTTGCTCTTCACAGGAGCACACCGGCGCCATGGAAGTCTCCGCCGGCCTACGCGTTCCCGCCGTGCCCCTGCTGCGCTGCCTCCATTCCCACGCCGTTCTCGCCGTGCCCCTGCTGCGCCGTCGTGCGTCTGCCGTCCGCGTCGGTGACTGCAGCACCTAGCCATGGCGCCCATGGAGCCCTCCTGCCGCCGCCTCTCGGCCTCGCTCATGCCCAGCAGCCAACCAAATGAGCGTCGCCCCCTTCTTCTCCTTCCCCTTTTCCTCCCTGCGTTACCCCTCTCTCATCTCTCTCTGTTCTCTTTTTCTCTGTCGACAAGAGACTGCGCCATGGCCTCGCTGAGCGCCACCGCGCCCAAGCTCCTCTGTCCGCGCTGCCGTTTGCCCGGATCCGGCGCCAGCGGACCGGATCCACCCGTCTGCGTGTTCCCGGCGCTGCCGGAGCCCCAAGTGGTCCTCGTCTCCGCCCTTCTCCCTCCGCCTTGCCCGCTCGCCGGAGTTCATCTGCTACTCTGCATCGTGTCCGCTGCGCCCCTGTCGTCCTGCTCTGCTTCGCCTCTGCTCGAGTAGGACGCCCCCGCCCCGCGTCTCTTCTGTACACGCACGAGCGCACGAGCGCGTTGGCCGCGCTGGGTCTGCCTCGACCCGATCCAGCAAGCGGGCCGGCCTGCCCGGCCTCCTCCCTACCAACTGGGCCTCAGCCCACTAGCGCGAGGCCACCCCCGGCGCCCACTGTCCTTTGCAGCCCGGTAGGCCAGATTCGGCCCGGGACATATTTTTTCCGCAGAACGTTTTTTTCTATTAATCCTGAAACTGCATGTTTACAGTTCAGACCCTTAACTTCATGCATTTTATAACTCATCATCTATGCACCGGATTAAAATGATTTATATATGAAAGTTGCTTAGAATTTTGTGTAGTTTCATAATATGTCATTTCCATCCATGTTTAAAATGTCTAAAATGATGTTCGTTTAAATTTGCTCCTATGCCATGTTAAAATGCTTTAATTCATAACTAATTAACCGTAGCTCGGATTTTAATAAACTTTATATGTAAATGGGGTAGAATTTTGCCTAGTTTAACATGGTGGCATCATCTTACATGTTTAATAACTATAAAATATGGTTTAGGGCAGAACAGGACCAAACCTAATATATGCACATGGGGATTTAACGGAATTGTTGTTCATTGTTTCCGGCCTCATTTAAACTTGACTAGATAGGTAGTTTTACTTTGCTTCACCCTCTTGCCATGCTTAACAACATTTAATATTGTTCTGTACATAAACGAGATCGAACTAAATAACTTGTCGTGGTGTTCCGTCAATATGCAACCCGTTGCATATTGAGCTCCACTTAATTTGTAGTATTGTTTGTTGCACTTTGTCATGCCATGCCTTATTAAACCGGACATGCATCATACTTGTTGTGCATCATGCCATGTTGTTGTGGTGGTTGTTTACTATGTTGCTTGCTTTATTTCCGGTGTACTTCGTCTCGGTAATCCGGTAACGTCGTGTTGTGAGGATTCGTTCGACAACATCCGTTTGTCTTCTTCATGGACTCGTTCTTCTTCCACGCGGGATCTCAGGAAAGATGACCATACCCTCGAAATCACTTCTATCTTTGCTTGCTTAGATGCTCGCTCTTTTGCTATGCCTATGCTGCGATACCTACCACTTGTTTTTCATGCCTCCTATATTGTTGAACCAAGCCTCTAACCCACCTTGTCCTAGCAAACCGTTGTTTGGCTATGTTACCGCTTTGCTCAGCCCCTCTTATAGCGTTGTTAGTTGCAGGTGAAGATTGAAGTTTGTTCCTTGTTGGAACATGGAGATACCATTCCTTTTGGAACATGTTGACTTGTTGGGATATCACAATATATCTTATTTAATTAATGCATCTATATACTTGGTAAAGGGTGGAAGGCTCGATCTTATGCCTAGTGTTTTGTTCCACTCTTGCCGCCCTAGTTTCCGTCATATCGGTGTTATGTTCCCGGATTTTGCGTTCCTCACGCGGTTGGGCTATTATGGGAACCCCTTGACAGTTCGCCCTAAGTAAAGCTCTTCCAGCAATGCCCAACATTGGTTTTACCATTCGCCACCTAGCCTCTTTTTCCCTTGGGTTTCACGGACTCAAGGGTCATCTTTATTTTAACCCCCCCGGGCCAGTGCTCCTCTGAGTGTTGGTCCGAACTGAGTTGCCTGCGGGGCCACCTCGGGGAAACTTGAGGGTTGGTTTTACTCGTAGCTAGTCTCATCTGAGTGTGCCCTGAGAACGAGATATGTGCAGCTCCTATCGGGATTTGTCGGCACATTCGGGCGGTGTTGCTGGTTTAGTTTTACCCTGTCGAAATGTCTTGTTGTACCGGGATACCGAGTCTGATCGGACTGTCTCGGGAGGAGGTCTATTCCTTCGTTGACCGTGAGAGCTTGTGGTGGGCTAAGTTGGGACACCCCTGCAGGGATTTGAACTTTCGAAAGCCGTGCCCGCGGTTATGGGCAGATGGGAATTTGTTAATGTCCGGTTGTAGAAAACCTGAACTTGACCTTAATTAAAATGAATCAACCGCGTGTGTAACCATGATGGTCTCTTTCCGGCGGGGTCCGGGAAGTGAACACGGTTGTTGGAGTTATGCTTGACGTAGCTTGTTATAGGATCACTTCTTGATCATACTTTCTCGACCGTGCTTTGCCTTCTCTTCTCGCTCTCTTTTGCGTATATGTTAGCCACCATATATGCTAGTCGATTGCTGCAGCTCCACCTCTTACCTTTACCTTACCCATAAGCTTAAATAGTCTTGATCGCGAGGGTGCGAGATTGCTGAGTCCCCATGGCTCACAGATACTTCCAAAACCAGTTTGCAGGTGCCGATGTTACCGAGCAGGTGACGCAACCAAGCTCAGGAGGAGCTCGATGAAGATCTTGTCCTTTGTGTTGTTTCGTTCTAGTTGATCAGTAGTGGAGCCCAGTTGGGGTCGATCGGGGACCTTTGTCGCATTTGGGGTTCTTCTTTTATTTTGGTTTCGTAGTCGGACCTTGATTGTATTTGGATGATGTAATGCTTTATTCATGTATTTGTGTGAAGTGGCGATTGTAAGCCAACTATGTATCTCTTTCCCTTATGTATTATATGGGTTGTGTGAAGATTACCTCACTTGCGACATTGCTTTCAATGCAGTTATGCCTCTATGTAGTGCTTCGACACGTGGGAGATATAGCCGCATCGAGGGCGTTACACCTAGCTAGGCACGATGATTTCAATGATGCTCACATAAAAGATAAGGATTGAAACATAAAGAGAGCATCATGAAGAATATGACTAACACATTTAAGTCTAACCCACTTCCTATGCATAGGGATTTTTTGAGCAAACAACTTATGGGAACAATAATCAACTAGGATAGGAAGGTAAAACAAGCATAACTTTAAAACTTTAAGCACATAGGGAGGAAATTTGATATTATTGCAATTCTACAAGCATATATTCCTCCCTCATAATAATTTTTAGTAGCATCATGAATGAATTCAACAATATAACCAGCACCTAAAGCATTCTTTTCATGATCTACAAGCATAGAAAATTTACTACTCTCTACATAAGCAAAATTCTTCTCAATCGGTATAGTGGGAGTATCATAAGAGACTCGAATACTATAAATTGTTTCCACATTAAAAGAGTAATGTTCAGAAAAAGGGTAATCATAATCATGACAAGTTTTATAAATATAATCGTCACTACTTTTTATAGCATATGTATCATCACAATAATTATCATATGTAGGAGGCATGCTATCATCATTATAAATTTGCATATCAAAACTTGGGAGACTAAAAATATCATCTTCATTAAACGTAGCATCCCCAAGCTTGGGACAAACATTAATTGCAGCAAATATATTCTCAAAAACATCATCTTCTTCAAACATAGCATCCCCAAGCTTGGGCCTTTTCATATAATAAGCATAATCACTCTCATCATCGATAGTATGGATAGCACCAATAGTATAGCAATTATCATATTCTTCCAAGCAAGTGCCAAAAAGATTTTCAAGATCATAAGAAGTATCATTATCTTCCACAATTATATTTTCATGAGACACAATAGTAATAGGAGCAGCATTATTTGGGAGAGATATCTTTTTACCTCTCTAACTTTTTCTTTTCTTCTTCTTCACCACATCATGTGTGGGTTCAATCCTCTTTTTGGAGCTCCTTATTAATGAGATTGGTTGAATAGGAGGCTCCTCCTCATTACCTGATTCATCATAAGAAATAATAGGAGGGTATTGGGAAGCCTCTTCCCTTTCATTAGTATTCCCTTCATCTTCTATTTGTTTTCTTTTCTTTATGTAGTTGGCAATATAAGGATTTTCAAACAATTCACCGCACAATACATATAAATTTCCTCTAGATCAAAGCCAATAAGTTTATCACGGGCAAATACTAGAAGATAGTTAGTTATACGTTTCATTTCTTCGTAACCCATAAGCAAACTAAGTTCATTATGATGTGCAAGAGAAATCAAGTCATCACAATTTTTGGAAACGATTAGATCATGAAACAATTTGCATCGGATGGTTAAATGACCACGTTCATTGCAAAGCTCACAAGTATGTCCAAGAAAATTTATATTTTCAGCACAAACATCTAGCCTTTCTTGCAATAATTTAGTTTCTAAGTACTTATGCCTCTTGCAAAATCTATCTTCCCTAATTGGTGTGTACTTGCAAACCCAATGCACTCCACAAAAATTGACATGTTTATAGGAGACATTTTCATCATAACTAGTGCAATCATCATTAGTAATATGGATATTCAAGGAGTTCATACTAACAACATTGCAATCATGCTCATCATTCAAAGATTTAGTGCCAAACATTTTAATGCATTCTTCTTCTAGCATTTGAGCACAATTTTCCTTTCCATCATACTCACGAAAGATATTAAAAATATGAAGCGTATGAGGCAAACTTAATTCCATATTTTTTTGTAGTTTTCTTTTATAAACTAAACTAGTGATAAAACAAGAAACTAAAAAACTCGATTGCAAGATCTAAAGATATACCTTCAAGCGCTAACCTCCCCGGCAACAGCGCCAGAAAAGAGCTTGATGTCTACTACACAGCCTTCTTCTTGTAGACGTTGTTGGGCCTCCAAGTGCAGAGGTTTGTACGACAGTAGCAAATTTCCCTCAAGTGGATGACCTAAGGTTTATCAATCCATAGGAGGCGTAGGATGAAGATGGTCTCTCTCAAGCAGCCCTGCAACCAAATAACAAAGAGTCTCTTGTGTCCCCAACACACCCAATACAATGGTAAATTTTATAGGTGCACTAGTTCGGCGAAGAGATGGTGATACAAGTGGTATATGGATAGTAGATAAAGGTTTTTGTAATCTGAAAATATAAAAACAGCAAGGTAACTAATGATAAAAGTGAGCACAAATGGTATTGCAATGCGTTGAAACAAGGCCTAGGGTTCATACTTTCGCTAGTGCAAGTTCCCTCAACAATAATAACATAATTGAGTCATATAACTATCCCTCAACATGCAACAAAGAGTCACTCCAGAGTCACTAATAGCGGAGAACAAACGAAGAGATTATGGTAGGGTATGAAACCACCTCAAAGTTATTCTTTCCAATCAACTTGTTGGGCTATTCCTATAAGTGTCACAAACAACCCTAGAGTTCGTACTGGAATAACACCTTAAGACACAAATCAACCAAAACCCTAATGTCACCTAGATACTCCAATGTCACCTCAAGTATCTGTGGGTATGATTATACGATATGCATCACACAATCTCAGATTCATCTATTCAACCAACACATAGAACCTCAATATGAAAATGTGTGCCAACCCCTATGCATAGGTTCATGGGCGGAACCCGCAAGTTGATCACCAAAACATACATCAAGTGGATCAATAGAATACCCCATTGTCACGACGGGTATCCCACGCAAGACATACATCAAGTGTTCTCAAATCCTTAAAAGACTCAATCCGATAAGATAACTTCAAAGGGAAAACTCAATCCATTACAAGAGAGTAGAGGGGGAGAAACATCATAAGATCCAACTATAATAGCAAAGCTCGCGATACATCAAGATCGTACCACCTCAAGAACACGAGAGAGAGAGAGAGGGCTCAAACACATGCTACTGGTACATACCCTCAGCCCCGAGGGAGAACTACTCCCTCCTCATCATGGAGAGCACCGGGATGATGACAATGGCCATCGGAGAGGGATACCCCCCTCCGGCAGGGTGCCGGAATGGGTCTAGATTGGTTTTCGGTGGCTACGGAGGCTTCTGGTGGCGGAACTCCCGATCTATTGTGCTCCTCGATAGTTTAAGGGTATATGGATATATATAGGCAGAAGAAATACATTAGGGGAGCCACAAGGGGCCCACGAGGGTGGAGGGCGCGCCCAGGGGGTGGGCGCCCCTGCCTCGTGGCTTCCTCGTTGATCCCCTGACATGCACTCCAAGTCTCCTGTATTGCTTTCTTTCCAAAAATAACTTTTTCGAAGGTTTCATTCTGTTGGGACTCCATTTGATATTCCGTTTCTTCGAAACCCTAAAACAAGGGAAAAACAGAAATTGGCATTGGGCTCTAGGTTGATAGGTTAGTCCCAAAAATCATATAAAATAGCATATAAATGCATATAAAACATCCAAGGTTGATAATATAGTAGCATGGAACAATCAAAAATTATAGATACGTTGGAGACGTATCATCTATCACCGGTCCGGATTCAGCCGTTTTAACGGGTTTCACTTCTATCCATTTGGTGAATTTATCCACCATGACCAGTAAGTATTTTTTTTCTTATGGGTTCCCCCTTTGAGGGGTCCGACCATATCAAGCCCCCAGACCGCAAAGGGCCAAGTAATGGGGATTGTTTGGAGAGCGGTAGGCGGCATATGGCTTTGGTTTGCAAAAAGCTGGCGACCGACGCAATGTTGGACTAGATCTTGTGCATCTCCTCGGGCCGTCGGCCAATAGAAACCTGTACGGAAGGCCTTGCTTACAAGGGCCCGGGCTGCGGCGTGGTGGTCGCCGAGTCCAGCATGGATTTCTGCCAAAAGCTTCTGCCCTTCCTCTTCGGAGATGCATCTTTGAAGGACTCCGGTAGTGCTTTTCTTATAAAGCTCTCCCTCGTGGACCTTGTAGGCTTTAGATCGCCGCACTATGCAGCGTGCCTCATTTTGGTCCTCGGGTAGTTCCTGCCTGGTTAGGTAGGCTAGGAATGGTTCTGTCCACGGGGCGATGACGGCCATTATCATGTGGGCTGAAGGTGTTATTTTGATGGCAGAGCCTCTGATTGTGTCAGAGTGTTCGGTATCTGGTGTTGTGGCCGGGTCCGGACTATTGTTACCGATGTCCCCTTCCCATACCTCGGATGGCTTAAATAGCCTTTCCAAGAAGATGTTAGGTAGGACAGGGTCGCGCTTAGCGCCGATACGGGCGAGGATATCCGCCGCCTGATTGTTTTCCCGAGCCACATGATGGAATTCAAGCCCCTCGAACCGAGCTGACATTTTGAGGACGGCGTTGCGATATGCCACCATTTTCGGATCCTTGGCATCGAAGTCTCTATTTTTTGAGATATTGCGAGGTTCGAGTCCCCACGCACCTCCAGGCGTTGAATGCCCATGGAAACTGCCATCCGGAGACCATGTAATAGGGCCTCGTATTCGGCCGCGTTGTTGGAGTCTGTGTATAGTATTTGGAGTACGTATTGGACTGTATCTCCGGTGGGGGACGTCAGGACGACGCCAGCCCCCAGACTAGCCAGAATTTTTAGAGCCGTCAAAGTGCATGATCCAATTGGAGTACGCGTCGTACTCTTTAGGGAGTTCGGCTTCTGTCCACTCGGCGACGAAATCGGCCAGTACTTGTGACTTAATGGCTCGCCATGGTCTATATGTTATGTCGAACGGGAGGAGCTCGATAGCCCATTTGGCAATCTGGCCCGTGGCATCGCGGTTGTTTATTATGTCGTTGAGTGGTAATTCTGAGGCCACCGTAATTGAACACTTTTGAAAGTAGTGTCGTAATTTCCGGGATGCCATGAATATCGCGTATGCTATCTTTTGATAATGTGGGTGCCGTGATTTGCATGGAGTGAGGACAGAGGATACATAATATACCGGCTTTTGAAGTGGGAATTTATGTCCGTCCGTCTCTCGTTCGACGACGAGCACTACGCTTACAACTTGGTGATTTGCCGCTATATATAACAGCATTGGTTCGCTGACATTTGGCGCGGCCAAGATTGGGTTGGTGGCCAGGATGGCTTTTATTTCTTCCAATCCGATCATGGCTGCGTCCGTCCACTCGAAATGTTCGGTGCGCCGAAGAAGGCGATAAAGGGGGAGTGCATTTTCTCCTAATCGGGAGATAAAGCGGCGTAAGGCCGCCACCCATCCAGTTAACTTCTAGATTTTATTGAGGTCAGTTGGGATAGCCAACTGCGACAGAGCTCGGATTTTAGCCGGATTTGCTTCAATTCCTCTACTGGAGACGATGAAGCCCAGGAGCTTTCCGACGGGCACGCTGAAAATGCATTTTTCCGGATTGAGCTTAATGTCGTATGTTCGGAGATTGTCGAACTTGAGCCTCAAGTTGTCTATTAAGGAGTCGACGTGTCTGGTTTTAACGACCACATCGTCTACGTATGCCTCTACTGTTTTGCCGATCTGCTTTTCCAGACATGTCTGAATCATGCGTTGATACGTTGCGCCGGCGTTTTTGAGCCTGAAGGGCATTGTGTTAAAACAGAAGGGGCTGTATGGAGTGATAAATGCCGTTGTGTCTTGATCGGACTCCGCCATCTTAATTTGGTGGTAACCGGAGTATGCGTCGAGGAAGCACAATGAGTCGTGTCCTGCGGTGGCGTCGATAATTTGATCGATGTGAGGGAGGGGGAAGGGATCCTTTGGGCAAGCCTTATTAAGGTCCTTGAAGTCGACGCATAGGCGCCAGGATTTGTCCTTCTTTGGTACCATCACCGGGTCTGCTAGCCAGTCCCGATGTTTTATTTCTCTAATGAATCCGGCCTCCGGTAACTTGGCTAGCTCCTCTCCCATGGCTTGTCGCTTAGGTTCAGAGAAACGCCGAAGAGTCTGCTTGACCAGCTTGAATGCCTTTAGAATGTTAAGGCTATTGAGGGAGTCCTGGATTAGGGGGTCTCCGGACAGCCAGACTATATCCTTTGGCCGGACTGTTGGACTATGAAGATACAAGATTGAAGACTTCATCTCGTGTCCGGATGGGACTCTACTTGGCGTGGAAGGCAAGCTAGGCAGTAGGGATATGGATATCTCCTCCTTTGTAACTGACCTTGTGTAACCCTAACCCTCTCCGGTGTCTATATAAACTGGAGGGTTTTAGTCCGTAGGACAACATACAATCATACCATAGGCTAGCTTCTAGGGTTTAGCCTCTCCGATCTCATGGTAGATCAACTCTTGTAATACTCATATCATCAAGAATAAATCAAGCAGGACGTAGGGTTTTACCTCCATTAAGAGGGCCCGAACCTGGGTAAAACATCGTGTCCCCTGCCTCCTGTTACCATCCGCCTTAGACGCACAGTTCGGGACCCCCTACCCGAGATTCGCCGGTTTTGACACCGACATTGGTGCTTTCATTGAGAGTTCCTCTGTGTCGTCGCCGTTAGGCTTGATGGCTCCTTCTATCATCGATAGCGATGCAGTCTAGGGTGAGACTTTTCTCCCCAGACATATCTTTGTGTTCGGCGGCTTCGCACTGCGGGCCAACTCACTTGGCCATCTGGAGCAGATCGAAAGCTATGCCCCTGGCCATCAGGTCAGGTTTGCAAGCTTAAATTACACGGCCGATATCCGCGGAGACTTGATCTTCGACGGATTCGAGCCCCTGCCTTGTCGCCACGCGGTCACGATGAGTACGATTTAGCTCTACATCGGACCATATTCAGGAGATCGCACCAGCAGCTGCTTCGAGCCTCAATTCGGAGGCAATTGCGCCATCCATGGATGGGTGGATAGACCCCGTCACGGAGGTCGTATCCTTAGCGGCGATCGAGCCGAATATTGACCTTACCCTTCACGAGAGCCGTGTTGTCAAACTGCCGGATCCTTCTTCAGCCACGGACTCCGAACCGCCTGCGCCTGTTCCTATTGAATCCGATTGGGCGCCGATCATGGAGTTTACCTCCGCGGATATTTTTCAGCACTTGCCCTTCGGCGACGTACTGAACTCATTAAGGTCTCTCTCCTTGTCAGGAGAGTCCTGGCCGAACTATGTCCGGCAGGATTGGGATGCGGATGACGAAGAAATTCGCCGCCCACCCACCACCCACTTAGTAGTCACTGTCGATGACTTAACCGACATGCTCGACTTCGACTCCGAAGACATCAACGGTATGGACGATGATGCAGGAGACAAACAGGAACCACTGCCCACAGGGCACTCGACGCCCACTTCATCACATGACGTATACATGGTGGACACACCAAAAGAAAACGACGACGAGGAACGGAAGGACGCAACGAAGGGTTGTCCCCTCGAGAAGCAGTCAAAGCGGCGACGTAAGCGCCACTCCAAATCCCGCCTCGGTAGAAACAACGATAATATAGACCCAGCGTTAGAGCAGGGTGAACCATCGCCGGACCACGGCAACACGGAGAATCAAACCAAACAACCCGACTCTGTCTAAGATAATAGTCCAGACAACATCACACCGGACAGACATCCGGAGCAACAGAATGCCCGTCAAAGGCTTGTTGCCACCGCGAGGAGTCTAAAAAAGTAGAAGCAAAGGCTCAAGGCCGCGGAAGACACACTCAGAATCAGATGGAGTAAAGTAGTCAACACAACAGCGAAGTACGGTAGTAATCGCCCCACCAAGAGCTACCCAAAGCGGAAGTTGCTACCTGAATTTGATGAGGAGGCCTTAGATCCCCCGCAACCAAAAATTAAAATGGCCATCTGGCCGGATAGACGACCTCACGGCCAACATAGAGCGTCAGACAACGCCACACATAAGCCAATACGCGATCCACGCGAGGGCTCACATCAAAAGGACGTGGCAACCAGATCCATCTATGGACCACGCAAGCGCGCTCCAGCATACGATGCAACACAACAAACATCCGAACAACGCGGTACACCCAGATACTGGGGTGCCGCACACCCCCTATGTTTCACCGACGAGGTGCTGGACCATGAATTTCAAGAGGGATTCAAACCCGTAAACATAGAGGCATACGACGGAACAACAGACCCGGGGGTCTGGATGGAAGACTATATCCTCCATATCCATATGGCTCGAGGAGATGATCTGCACGCCATTAAGTATTTACCCCTCAAACTCAAAGGGCCAGCTCGGCACTGGCTTAAAAGCATCCCCGAAAGCTCCATTGGAAGCTGGGAAGAGCTCGAAGACGCTTTTCGGGCAAATTTTCAAGGGACTTATGTCCGACCTCCTGATGCGGACGATTTAAGTCATATAACTCAAAAGCCCGGAGAGTCAGCCCGAAAGCTCTGGAACAGGTTTCTTACTAAAAAGAACCAAATAGTCGACTGTCCGGACGCCGAAACCTTGGCAGCTTTTAAACACAGCGTCCGAGACGAATGGCTTGCCAGACACCTCAGCCAAGAAAAGCCGAGAACAATGGCAGCATTAACAAGCCTCATGACCCGCTTTTGCGCGGGCGAGGACAGCTGGCTAGCCCGATGCAGCACCAGCGACCCAAGTACATCCGAAGTTAGAGATGGAAACGGGAAATCACGACGCAGCAAAAATAATAAGCACCGGAATAAAGAAGACAGCCCGAAGAGCACGGCGGTAAACGCCGGATTCAGAAGCTCTCGGCCAGGTCAGCAAAAGCCGCCCTCTAAAGGCGCCAGAGATGAACTGTCCAGCCTAAACAAAATTCTGGACCAAATATGTCAGATCCATAGCACCCCCGATAAACCTGCAAATCATACCCACAGAGAATGTTGGGTCTTCAAGCAGTCTCGCAAGCTCAACGCCGAACATAAGGGGTAGGATACACCAAGCGAAGATGAGGATGAGCCTCACAAGCAAAGCACTGGGGAACAGAAGAAATTTCCACTAGAAGTCAAAACAGTAAACGTGTTACACGTGATAAAAGGGAGAAACAAAGCGGCACTGCCAGATAAATATGCCCAAGGGCCTATCACCGCAGAGTTCTGCCACTGGCCGTCTCAACCGATCACCTTCGACCATCAGGATTACTCGGCAAGTATTCGGCGCGCAGGATGGGCTGCCTTGGTATTAGATCCAATAATAGACAGATACCGCTTCACACGAGTCCTGATGGACGGTGGCAGCAGTCTAAACCTGATATATCAGGATACAGTCCGCAAAATGGGGATAGACCCAACGAAAATTTGCCACAGCAATACTACCTTTAAAGGAGTAACGCCAGGCCCCAGGGGCTCATTGCACGGGCTCCCTGCTACTAGAGGTTATATTCAGCTTCCCCGATAACTTCCGTAGCGAAAATTTAACCTTCCACATTGCGCCATTCCAAAGTGGCTATCAAGCACTACTTGGACGCGAAGCTTTCGCTCGCTTTAATGCAATACCGCATTGGCTTCCCCCACTCTTAAGATGCCCGGTCCACGTGGCATCATTACAGTAAATGGAAATATTGAGCGATCCCTGCGCGCCAAAGAGAGTGCGGCGGCCTTGGCAGCCGCACACTAAAACGGCCTCACCAACTAAAGCATTCGATAGGTCGTCAAGACCACGGACACGGTTAGACGAGTTCGGCGCAGCTATATGTAATTCATACAGGTTTGATGGCCACACCCCTATTACAAATACAAGGGGCTCAACGCGCGCAGACAAGTGGCAATTTTTACTCATCTTGAACTGTACATGGTTTCTTTAAACCTACCTTTTTGCACAACAACTTTTCACCTAAGTTCCTCTCTTTTACAGATGACCATCGTGCTACACCCGTCCAGAATACGGCACAACGGAGACACAGGTGCAGACGTGCAGCAGGGACCTGTTCCAAGCATTCTTTTTAGATTAAGACCCTGCTTTAAACCTTTCTTACTGTCTCTTGTTGATACACATCCCTCGGATTCTCAGTACTATTGAGAAGGATGCTGACGTCTTGGCATGTGGCCACGTCAGAATAATGCACGTACCTGGACACCAGGGGCTTCTTACAAAGGGCACTGTTTAGGCCCGGTTTATACCATAAAGACCAAATACCTTAGGGAGTGTTCGGCGTCGCGAATTTGGCCTTATATGCATCAGCTCTGAATCATGCCTTTGGTCAAATGTTGGGGTTGCCCAGCTCCTGTGTTTTGCTGCCTTACATTCCGCTCTATCGGCTAAGGCGGCACCAGGAGAACTACTGCGATTGTGCCCCGGTTCATCCGGACGAGCACCTTAGTAGAGAAAGCCGAAAACTGACTGTCATGATATAGCGTGAGACTGGTCAACCACTCGATGACCTATTGGAATGTTATAATTCCTCCGCCTTAATGAAGGGTCGTTTCCCGGCCAGGCATGTACGCACTCCGAATTTGGGAGAGTGCGGAGCCACCAGGGGCTATATAGTAGCCCCACCGTCAAACTCCTATGGCTAAGTGAAAGTGTTAAAGCATTATAGTCCGGTTGTCTCGTTCGCTGCGCTATCACCTCCTTAATAGGATCAAGACGTTGGATTAAGTGTGAACACACGTCTTCTACGAACACCTCCGCATTATATGCATGGGGGTTGAAGCCGACGACTGCAATCTTTCAGGTTATATACATAAACGGCCGCACAGGAGGCATCATATCACTTTCAGGCAAAAGTATAAATACAGCCTTAATAAATTTCATAAACATTGTTTTCACAATGGGAATACATGTCACTCAAACATAATATTCTTCGAGCACTGGGACTCTATCAAACGAGCACCCTCAATAACTTCTTCAAAATAGTGCTCGGCAGCCACTCGGCCTATGGTTGAACCCTGCGTAGCAACAGTGGCAGCATCCATCTCCGCCCAGTATGCTTTGACACGGGCAAAGGCCATCCGCGAGCCTTCTATACACGCCGACCTTTTCATCGCATTGATGCACGGCACCGCACCAAGGAACTGCTGCACTAAGCTGAAATAGCTGTTCGGCTTCGGCTTTTCTGGCCACAAATGATCTACGACGGACCTCATGGCAAGTCCGGACAATCTATTGAGTTTGGCCCATTCGGCTAGCTGATCAGTCAATGGAAGCGGATGCTCTGGAACGTTAAACTGCAACCAGAACAGCTTGTCCACTTCACGATCTGTTTGATCTCGGAAGTATTCCGCCGCATCGACGGCGCTCGCCGCCAAGTCCATATATGCGTCCGCCGAACTCCATAGCCGATCCAGAGGGGCATACCGCGGATCTCTGAACTTCCTTCGCAGCATAAAGGGCTTCCCAGACGCAATATCCCCGGCTTCACGCAGTTCCTCCTTCTTCTCTCTCATGGCAGAACGGGTGTCCTTGGTCGCCATTGTGGCCTTCTCAAGGTCCGTCGCCCTCGCCCGGTTTTCTTCTTCGAGGAACTGGCAACGGTCGGCAGTGTCTTTTAACTTTATAGCCATATTTGCCATTTAACCTTTGCTCTCGCAATGTGCAGCCTTTTCAGCTCTTAACTCTTCGGCCGCCTTTAAAGCGGCCGCATTACTAATCCTTGTTTGTTATTTGGCTCGGGCAAGCTCCGCCCGAAGGGTCTCCACCGCGGCAGCTCCGTCTGCAGTCACAACATATTAAAGATACTGGCATCACGCTGCCCTTACTATGTGACATTCACCAGAAAACATTACTTACCCTGTGCCTCGTCAAGCCGCTTGTTAACAAGCTCGATGTCGGCATCTGCTGCATCCAGTTGCCGCTTTAGTTCGGCAAACTCATTAGTCCGGCTAGCCACCAGAGCTTCCACCACCTGCGCATAAAGCGGTCTGGTTATTACCTGGGACTACGATCCTCTGTTTGCCGCCGTCCTCGACAACAACCAGAGTCTCAGGGGCTACTATCTACACATGGCACACCTAAAAATGTGCGGTACTATCACAAATGTATATCATTTCACGTACCTCAAAACTCGTTAGTAGACTCATAAAGGCTTCATGCAACCCGCTTTCGGCGAACGAAATTCTTTAAATCACCGTACCCATAAATGTACGGTGTTCTTCTGACATAGTTGCTCGCTCTAGCAGATCCCTCAGTGCATCTGACTGCATACCAGACGGTGCCGAATTCTTTTGGTTGCTCTCTTCAAGAGCCGTATACTAGGGACTTCGGGTGACCATAGGTATATCTTCTGGCCTCACCTGATCCGGCAAGGCCCTCCGTGACGACACTTCAAGGTCGCCCGCTTCTTGAGCGGAGGAGTCCGGGGGAGGCGTTTCGCTCTCCATCATCTCCGGAAGAAGATCCCCCGAAGATGAGCTCTGCTGAGAAGGGCTAAGATCCGAACTGCAAGATAAATGCTTCGGTTATTTTCCTCAGAGGTAAGGTAGTATATCTTCACTATTAAAGTACTTTTTTTATTACTTACAACTCGTTAGAGGGCTGACCCCCGCATGGACTTTGTGCAGCAAGAGTACCCTCCAAGGTAGGACCCTCTGGTGGAGATTTCTTCTCCCGTTTGGAAACCTTGGTTTCCGGATCTTCAGAGGTAGTCCTCTTCCTTCCCCGGGGTGAGAGAATGTCAGATTCCTCCCCTTGGTTATCCTCCCTCACGGAGGCACTCGTTCCCTCGGATGGAATTGGTAGTGATGGGGGCCCGCTTTCGCCCTCATTATTCCCCTTTTATCTTCCTTTGAGGGCTCCGGACAAGGTGCTAGCTCGAGCATCTTTTCTAGTACCGGATTATCCAAACCCTCGGGAAGGGGGGTCGAACACCGAATCATCTTCGCCTTTGTTAGCCAGTCCTGGTCAAAGAGCGATTTCTCAGAATGACGTCAGGATAAATGAAAGACGGTGTGTTCGGCTAGAGGATTACTTACTTGGTCGGCGGTGCGGTTGCTGCTCAGGCTCACGTCCTCGGTAGTATCCGGACACTCTATTTGGGGTCCGAAAAATGATTTATACATCTCCTCGTGCGTCAGGCCGAGGAAATTCTGAATAGTGTGCGGTCCTTCTGGGTTGAACTCCCACATGCGGAGGGGCCGACGTCTTCAAGGCTGGACTCGACGAACCAGCATGACTTGCACCACCATAACTAGACTAAAATCTCCTTCGAAGAGATCTTGAATGCGGCTCTGCAGTATAGGCACGTCCTTGGCTGGACCCCAGCTCAGCCCTCTGCTAATCCATGACATCAGTTGTGGTAGAGGGCCGGAGAGGAAAGCAGGGCCAGCCACCCACTTGGCACTTCTAGGAGCTGTGATGTAAAACCACTCCCGTTGCCATAATCCGGACACCTCTGGAAAGGAACCCTTTGGCCATGGAGCTCCAGCGATCGTTCTTATTAATGCGCCTCCGCACGCTACATGCTGCCCCTTGACCATCTTCGGCTTCACATCAAAGGTCTTGAGCCACATGCCGAAGTGAGGGGTAATGCGGAGGAAGGCCTCACATATGACAATAAATGCCGAGATGTGGAGAAAGGAGTCCGGGGCTAGATCATGGAAATCTAGCCCGTAATAGAACGTCAAACCCCTAACGAAGGGATCCAGAGTGAGGCCTAGACCTCGGAGGAGTGGGGGACGAACACAACATTCTCATTGGGTTCGGGAGTAGGGACGACCTGCCCTCGGGCAGGCAGCAGATGCGAAACCTCGGCGGTCAGGTATCTGGCCTCCCTCAACTTCTTGATATCCTCTTCCGTAATGGAGGAGGGCATCCACCAGCCTTGAAGGCTAGATCTGGACATGATTGAAGGTCCGAAGCACCTGCCCTGGGCTTTGGGTGTTAGAACTCGAGGCGGGGGAAGGATTCGATTGAGCACGGGAGGGCAAAAAGTAAAGGCCTTGTCCCTTTATAAAGAGGGTGAATATCAAGCGTCCTCCTAGTGGCCGTTTGGGACTTGCCTAAAATCAGGGCCGGCCCTGGGGCATGGGCGACGGGGCGAAGGCCCAGGGCCCAGGCGAGGAGTGGGGGGCACATGATGGAGTATATACATATACTATAGCCTAGCAAAAAGCAAGTACAAAAGTACAAAAGAATTAAAGAAAAGAAATAGAATGGGCTAGGTGGCCCAGATATAGCTAGCTAGCGATCACTGATGGATACGCGTAGGCGAAGCGGCGCCGTCACTCGCGCTCGTTTCAACGTTTCCTTTATAGGTTCGTCGCCCTCGCCCGCCCGTCGGCCTTCTCGCTCGCTCGGCGCCTTGCCCCTTGGCCCTTGCCGCGTCGCCCTCGCCTCGCCGGCTCGCCGTCGCCGCCACACAGCAGTCCGACAGGCAGGCGGCAGCCCGGCCAATCGGCCATCCGGCATCCGGCACCGCGACAATACGGCAATAGCTATACAAGTACACATCCGACTGGAAGTCAAGAAGTACGCATCCATGTTCCTGTCCATCCCCAAACCTCAATTTGACAATCTTAGTAGTTTATTTATTCTTTACTTAGTATGCACGTATTGAAATCCAATCTATCAATTTTTTTTTCATTCTATGTAACATGTCTAGGGTTCCAATCATCCGATCTATAAATTCCTATTTTTTATGCTCTTTTGATCTTTTCTTCATGATTTTAGGATATTTTCCTGCCATGTTACCTAAGAAGAAGTAATTGTCGGGTGCTGAAAAAGGAGGAAAAGGAAAGAAAGTGATCTAGAAATTCTAAACTAAAGATGTGTGATTGAAAGTTAGTTTTAATAAGTTATATATATAACACACACATACATATATATTGTCTTAGGACTTAGGACATAGGGGCCCATGTCGTCAAGTTTGCCTAGGGCCTCCCGAAACACAAGGCCGGCCCTGCCTAAAATCTAGGAGTCCTGGGCACGGTTGGGTTACCCACGACCGTATTGATGAGAATCCCGTAATTAGGGGAACACGATCTCTGCTTTGACAAGACGTGTCAAAAAACTGCCTCGCGTTATGTGCGGGGCTAGTTAAAGGAAACGGTTCGAATAATTACCGGGCCATGGCATAATGTCATGTTGCCAAAACGTGTCAGCAGATTAGATTTGTGGAAATATTATTCTCTCTACGGTGGTATGTGGAACTTATTTTGCAGGGTCGGACACTATCCTTGTATTCAAATTCTTCTGTGATGTATTCGGAGGAGGAACCCGCCTTGCAATGCCGAAGACAATACTACGTGTCGGACTCATCGTCATTGAAGCCTGGTTCAGGGGCTACTGAGGGAGTCCTGGATTAGGGGGTCTCCGGACAGCCGGACTATATCCTTTGGCCGGACTGTTGGACTATGAAGATACAAGTTGAAGACTTCGTCTCGTGTCCGGATGGGACTCTACTTGGCATGGAAGGCAAGCTAGGCAGTACGGATATGGATATCTCCTCCTTTGTAACTGACCTTGTGTAACCCTAACCCTCTTCGGTGTCTATATAAACCGGAGGGTTTTAGTCCGTAGGACAACATACAATCATACCATAGGCTAGCTTCTAGGGTTTAGCCTCTCCGATCTCGTGGTAGATCAACTCTTCTAATACTCATATCATCAAGAATAAATCAAGCAGGACATAGGGTTTTACCTCCATCAAGAGGGCCCGAACCTGGGTAAAACATCGTGTCCCCTGCCTCCTGTTACCATCCGCCTTAGACGCACAGTTGGGGACCCCCTACCCGAGATCCGCTGGTTTTGGCACCGACAGCTATGCCCGGCCAGCCTGCGTGGGATTCCTGGCATGTCTGAAGGATGCCAGGCGAATATGTCCCAATTCTCGCGCAAGAACTCCCGTAGTGCGGCGTCTACAGCGGGGTTTAACTGTGCCCCGATGGATGCTGTATTTGCGGGGTCCGTTGGATGGACTTGGAATTTGACTATTTCATCCGCTGGTTTAAAAGAGGTGGACTTGGATCTTTTGTCGAGTATCACGTCGTCCCTGTCCACTGTCGAGTGCAGCGCAGTTAATTCCTCCGTCGCAAGGGCTTCGGATAATGCCTCGAGGGCCAGTGCGTCTGTTTTGTTTTCGGCGCGGAGTGCTATGTCCGGATCACTAGCTAGAGTGATGATTCCATTGGGCCCGAGCATTTTGAGCTTCATGTACCCGTAATGGGGTATGGCTTGGAAGATCGTGAATGCCTCCCGCCCTAGGAGGGCGTGGTATCCGCTACTGAACGGGGCCACTTGGAATGTAATTTCTTCGGACCTGTAATTCTCCGGAGTGCCTAATACCACATCTAATGTGATTTTCCCAGCGCAACGTGCCTCCCGATTGGGGATTATTCCTCAGAAGGTCGTGTTGCTTTGCTCAATACGGTTTCTGTCTATTTCCATTTTTTGAAGAGTCTCCTCATAAATGAGGTTTAGTCCGCTGCCGCCGTCCATGAGCACTTTAGTAAGCCGAAAGTCGTCCACAATTGGACTGAGGACCAAGGCAGCTGGTGCTCGGGCTATTCAGAATTTAGGTTCGTCACTAGCATTGAAGGTGATAGCCGTGTCGCTCCATGGATTTATTGCTGCCACATGGCAGACTTCGGCAAGGCCGCGGAGTGCTTGCTTACGCCTATTATTTGAGGCGAAGGTCTTGAAGACTGTCAATACTGTATTGTTATCCACGGGATGGTGCTTTGCGGTGTTTTGAATGAGGAGATCCTCACCGCTCTTGGCCACCTGCCGGAGTACCCAACATGCTCTAAGGCTGTGTGTTGGTATGGTATCCGCTATACTATGAATTTTTCAGGGCCCTTTAAGCCATCCCTCCAATACGGTTCCACGCCCTGTAGTGGGCTTTTGCTTTGTAATTGAGTCGGGCGACTTATGAGAGTGCACCCTTTTAGTTTGGACTGGGGGTTTTGTCAGAGCCGGATTATCCCAAAATTTTGTTTGGGTTTTCCAGGCGCTTTCCATCGCACAGTACTTCCATACTATGGCCGCCAAGTCAGCGAAGTGTGATATGTCACAGCGACTTATGGCGTTGAGGATTCCCTTGTCCGTGCAATTGTTGCAAAAGAACGAAATTGCGTCTTCCTCGCGACAGTCCTTGACCTTGTTCATTACAAGGAGGAATCTGGCCCAATAGTGATGTACTGTCTCTTGGGGCTCTTGCCTAATGTGGGAAAGATCGTTTATATCTGGGTGGGTGGGTGGATTTAAGTCCAGACCTTGACCCCATCTAAGACCCAGGGGCGGGGGAGTTTCCGATCTTGGAAGTTCGGGCTCCGGAATGTTGCCCCGCAGGTTCGGCATGCTGCCTAATTCTAGGTTCAGGGTTAGGGCGATGTCCTCCCGTGGACGGGTATCCGGCTCGGAGAGCTCGGGAATCCGGACATAGTTCGTCCTCAGGATAGAGGAAGAATCACCGCATTGCTCCTACACCACCGCTATCTGATGGGTGATCGTCGGAGAGTTAATCTCCCTTTGGTCGGGTTTAAGCCAAATCCAATCATAGTCCGTAGCGACTCCCAGAGCGGCGATGCGATCCAAGAGCTCGTTCAAAGAGGAGAGCTCCATTGGATCCATCTACTCGGTGAATTTCGAGCCGATGTGGAGGCTATTTTCGATGACTCGAGAAGTCATCGTCGGCGCAGCGGTCGAGCAGGCGGTCATGACGAAGCCGCCTAGTCAGAGAGTTTGGCCTATATCCAGGGCTCCCCTAGAGGTGATGTTGTTCTTGACAACAAGACGAGACATCCCTCCTTATGATGAAGACACAGTGGAACTCTCAATGAAAGCACCAATGTCGGTGTCAAAACCGGCGGATCTCGGGTAGGGGGTCCCAAACTGTGCGTCTAAGGCGGATGGTAACAGGAAGTGCGGGACAGGATGTTTACCCAGGTCGGGCCCTCTCGATGGAGGTAATACCCTACTTCCTGCTTGATTGATCTTGATGATATGAGTATTACAAGAGTTGATCTACCACGAGATCGTAGAGGCTAAACCCTAGAAGCTAGCCTATGATATGATTGTTGTCTTCCTACGGACTAAACCCTCCGGTTTATATAGACACCGGAGGGGGCTAGGGTTACACAGAGTCAGTTACAAGGGAGGAGATCTACATATCCGTATTGCCAAGCTTGCCTTCCATGCCAAGGAGAGTCCCATCCGGACACGAGACGATGTCTTCAATCTTGTATCTTCATAATCCAACAGTCCGGCCAAAGGATATAGTCCGGCTGTCCAGAGACCCCCTAATCCAGGACTCCCTCACGGCTCATAGGGTATAGGAAATGGTAAACTTTTTTTGGAAAAGGAGACTTGCCCCCCGCCTCTGCATCTGAAAGGTGCATGCGGCCATATTATTAAAAAAGTTCAAAGCAATACGAAGTTTTAGATTCATTACAGCTCGCAAACAGAACAAAAAGAAAAATAAAAACTCATTGTCAGAGCCGGTAGGTACAATAGGACAAGATCCCTAGACTTCTATCATATTATGAGACCGACATCCAAACCAGTTGAATATAGCCCGTGCTATCATCTCCTACTGGTTGCACCCAATAACCAAAGACTGCCTAGAGTTCGTAGGAGTGAGTAAGGACCACGTACGGATCCATGTCGAAGATGACCTACAAGAATTATAAAATATGTTGTCTGTTAAAAATCATATCGTTCCTGGAGTTCCATATAGCCCAAATAAACGCACATATTCCAATCCGAATACGAGACGCGGTAATATGTTCTACTCCAACTAACCACGTCCCAAATAATGAGTCAATGCTAACTGGAGGAGTAATGTTAAAGGCTATATGAATTGTTCGCCAAAGTAATTTCGCGAGAGGGCAATCTATGGAAGGTGTTGTATTGTTTCATCATGATCACAAAAACAACATCGTTTACTGCCTACCCAACGTCTCTTTAGTAAATTATCTTTGGTGAAGATCACTTGCTTGTAGACAAACCACATGAAGATTTTAATATGCAAGAGAACCTTAACTTTCCAAATATGTATCGATCTCGGGATTGGGCTAGAATTAATCAGATCCATATACATAGATTTGAGCGTAAACACTCCGTTTCTAGTTAACTTTCAGTGAAAGGAATTAGGTTGGTCAGATCGTTGAATCTCCATCAACCTCCGTACCAAGTGTAGCCAGGAGTTCCAACGCTCCCCAACTAAAGATCTCCTAAACTTAATATTTAAGGGTACCGATTGTAATATTATGCCCACGTAATATTTCTTATGTTGTACAATATTATGTAAGGTTGGGTACTGTATGGCTAAAGGTGTCTCCCCTAACCACGTGTCCTTCCAGAATCTTGTTGTCATTCCATTGCCAACAATGAATTTGGCCCTACGAAAGAACATCTTTAATTCTCATAAGCCCCTTCCAGAATGGTGAATCATTAGGTCTTGCGGTGACTTGGGCAAGAGATTTAGATTGCAAATATTTATTGCGTGATATCTGTGCCCACATACCATCAGTCTCTACTGATAACCTATACAACCATTTACTCATAAGGCATTTATTTTTAATTTTCAAGTTCTCAATTCCGAGACCCCCCTAGTCCTTGGGTCGACAGATGATATCCCATCTTGCCAGGCAATACTTCTTAGCCTCATCTGACTGCCAAAAAAATCTCGATCGATAAAAATCTAGTCTCTTTCGTACCCCTTTTGGTACTTTGAAGAATGATAACAGGAACATCGGCATACTAGTTAGTACTAAATTAATGAGCACTAACCGACCTCCATACGACATTAGATTGCCCTTCCAGCAGCTAAGCTTTTTTTTCAATTCGATCTTCCATGCATTTCCATTCTTTGTTAGTAAGTTTACGATGATGAATCGGGATGCCCAAATAACTAAAGGGCAGAGATCCTAATTCACATCCGAACAACTGTCTATACGCATCTTGCTCCTCTTTAGCCCTACCAACAGATCAATTCGCTCTTGTGAAAATTAATCTTTAGACCCGACAATTGTTCAAAGAGGCATAAAAACAATTTCATATTCCGAGCATTTGCAAGGTCATGCTCCATGAAAAGAATAGTATCGTCGGCATATTGTAAGATGGATACTCCCCCATCGACCAGATGAGGAACGAGTCCACCAACTTGGTCGTTCTCCTTGGCCCGGCCTATAAGAATGGTCAACATATCCACCACTATATTAAATAGTACAGGAGACATCGAATCTCCTTGTCTCGAGCCCTTATGAGTCTGAAAATAGTGATCGATATCATCGTTAACCTTCACTCCGCCACTATCTTTTTGGAGTAAGGATCTCACCTGGTTCCTCCATGTCTCATTAAATCCCTTCATGTGCATAGCCAACTGAAGGAAAGGCCACTTAACTCTATCATATGTCTTCTTGAAATCCCTTTTGAAGATGACCCCATCTAGTTTCTTCGAATGAATTTCATGAAGAGTTTCATGTAAGATAACAACCCCTTCTAGGATATGTCTCCCCGACATGAAAGTTGTCTGACTCGGTTGCACCACCGAATGGGCGATCCATGTCAGTCTATTAGTCTTCACTTTTGTGAATATTTTTAAACTCGCATTAAGAAGACAAATTGGCCTAAATTGCTCGATGTGAATTGCTTCTTCTTTCTTTGGCAATAACATAATCAGACCAAAATTAAGATGAAAGAGTTCCAAGTGACCATTGAAAAAATCATGAAACATAGACATAAGATCATCCTTTATAATATGCCAACATTTCCTATAGAATTTCGCAGGGAACCCATCTAGTCCCGTTGCTTTATTCGGTTTCATTTGTGATACTGCATTGAGAACCACTTTCTCAGTAAACAGTGCAGATAAAATCTCATTTTCATCTGACCGAAGTTGAGGGATATCTCCAATGACAAACTCATCCAGGGATATTGTATTCTCTATCAGATGCCCAAATAGTTGTTTATAATAGTTGAAAATATACGACTTGAGGTTCTCATGGCCCATGACGGTACCTTCGTCCTGTTCGAGCTGGATGATTTTCTTTTTTCTATGTTTACCATTCGCGATCATGTGAAAAAAGTGTGTATTGTCATCCCCTTGGACAACCTTGAGAACCTTAGCACGCAAGACCCATTTTAGTTCTTCTTCTCTAAGAAGAGCTCGTAGGATTTGCTCGACTTCAGACTTTGTGGCCTGTTCTGACACATTGAGCAGGTTCGATTCTGCTTTTAGGTCCAAAGCATCGATCAATTGGGTGAGTCTTTCTTTTTCTTGTTTGTAAATCCCACTTATGTTTCTGGGCCAACCCCGTAAAAATTGTCTTAGATGTCTAACCTTGTTTTGCCATCTTTCTATACTGGACCGCCCACTGACAGGCTTCGGCCATTCTCGTTCTACGATGGCCATGAAGTTCTCTTTTTCGAACCAACTTAATTCGAAAGAGAAAGTGTTTTTCTCACCAATAAGAGGAAATGGAAAACTTACGGAGGAAAATTGGATTTACGGGGTGATGTGTCCTCTTCCCCATTAATCTCCTCTAATGTAGATGTAGTGCTCATTGGAGAACTGAGCCGTCGTCCTTCAGCTTCCATCAGACCGGTCCACTGAGTCATGTTTTTCGAAAAGGATCCAGGTCCATTATAAAAATATACTGGAAATACAAAGCACCCGAGCATAATAAAAATTATATTGAGATCTCTAGACTATCGAAGGACCATTGTCGCCTCCAAAATAGTGGAGGGAGGGAATAGTCATACACGGCATCCATAGAGTAGCCTTGATAAAAAGTCAAGCAAAGTCAAACCAAGTTCAAACCAATAGGAATGCCCATGAAGAAAGAAGTCCATTTAAGTGAACAAAGTGGGGCCAGTGCACAATGTAACATACTCCTTCTGTCCCATAATATAAGATGTTTTTGCAAGCTATGTTAGCTTGCAAAAACGTCTTATATTATTGTGACGCCCAGGTAATTAAGCTACAGTGATCCTCTACTAATGACGTCATGTCACCTCGATTATAGTTGCTAATCTCGAGTTAGTTCGAAACCGATTCAAATTCAAATTTAAAATATAGGCAAACAACAAAAGTTTTCAAACAATAAAACTAAAATGTCCAGGTTGTTCCAAATAATGCGTAGGTAATTATGGTGGAGAAACCACACATTTATAAAATATTTATAATACTATAAGATGAATAAAACTGTAGAGAAAACAATTAAATTAAATGCCTTTTGTATTATGTAAAATACTAAACTGTTCTGTTTAGGGTAAATCTTTTTATGGCAGTGGGTTTAGTGCAATGCTAAATTTAGGAGTTGAAATTATATTTTTACAAAATTAAAATAAAACAGAAAAGAAAAAGAAATAAAAGAAAAGAGGTTACAAAAACAGAAAACCTAAACTAAAAAAAAGGAAATAGCACCCCCACTGGGCTCCGGCCCAGCTGGCCTGCCCAACTAGGCCTTGGCCCAACTGGCCAAAACCAGTCAGACCGGCCCACCCGGTGCCCCCCTGTATAACCCCTCACCCCCGCAAACCCTAACCTAACCCCCCCCACTCCCCACGATCCCCATTCCCCCGCCCCCCCCGCGCGAGATCTGGATCGGGGGCGCTCCAGCGCACGCCGCCCCGATCCCGTCGCCCCCGAGCCCGACGTCGGCACCCAACCTGACGCCGCCCCACCGTCGCCGGCCTGCCCCGCCACACTGCTCCTTCACCACACTCCATCGGCCTCGCCTGCCGTCACCACGCTGCCACCTGAGGACCTCGTCGCCGTCACCCTCCCGCCTCGCCGCCACGCCTGGACGCCAACGCAGATCGCCGCGCCGCCACCTCGTCGGACCGCCACCCCGTCGTCGTCCCCGCGCCCCATTGCCCTGTGCCCTACTACCTCCCGTGAGCCCCCTCCTTCTCCTCTTCCCCGCACTCCAGCCGCGCACCTAGACGCCCGCGCCGTCTGTGCCCGGCGCATGGCCGCGCCCCTGTTCCCCCCCGCTCTGCTCCGCCTCCGACCGCGACCAAACCCGCATCCGCTTGGTCCCGCTTGACCCGCCTCCCCTGCTCCTGTGGACGCCGAGCCTCCCCACCGGCCCCGGCGCGAGCCCTCGCCGTCGCTGCACTACCGCAACCGCCGTGAGCACACACACCCGCACTTCGCCGCCCGCCGCTGCCTTCCCCCTACCACGTCGCGCTCGTCGCCGTCCCTGGTGTTGGCGCCGTCGTCCCGTGCCCCGGCTCCGCCTCTGGCCCCGCAGGCCACGCCACACCGGCGGCCAGTTCCCGCACCCCGCGGCTCCCCTGGTCTGCCCTTCGGGTGCAAACGCCCGGGTGCCCGCTGCCCGTTGCACCCGCAACCGCGCCCTGTACCCGCTAAGGCCACAGGGGCCTATGACAGCTGGGCCCCGTGCCCCAGAACGTAAAAAAATGAATGAAAAAGAATTTAAAAAGATAAATAAATAATAATAAAATTAATTAATTAACCAAATAATTAACTTAATTAATTCTATTTAAAATAACTAATTAAGATTAATTAACCTAATGACAAATTAACCTAATTAACCACTGTTAATTAACAGAACTGTCAATGACATGTGGGGCCCACATGTCAGTTCGACTAAGTCAACACCCTGTTGACTGATGACATCATGCTGATGTCATGTTGACGTCAGCAAACACTATTCTGGATAATGTTGATTTAAAAAGTTAAATAAATTCAAAAAATGATTTAAATATTTTAAAATCAATATAAAATAAACCGTAGCTCGAATGAGAAAACTTTGTACATGAAAGTTGCTCAGAACGACGAGACGAATCCGGATACGCAGCCCGTTCGTCCGCCACACACCCCTAGCATATCAAACACGCAATTTTCCCCCTCCGGTTCATCTGTCCGAAAACGCGAGACACCGGGAATACTTTCCCGGATGTTTCCCCCCTTCGCCGGTATCACATAATACCGCGTTAGGGCATACCTAGCACCGCGTATTGCCACGTCTTGCTTTGTGTTACATTTGATTGCTCTGTTATTTATTGTGTTCCCCTCCGTTACTTCTTTCCGGTAGACCCTGAGGCCGATGCCGGTACCCCTGTGATCGACTACTTCGACGACCCCTCCTTCTTGTCTGAGCAACCAGGCAAGCCCCCCCTTTGATCACCAGATATCGCCTACTCTTTCCTATACTGCTTGCATTAGAGTAGTGTAGCATGTTACTGCTTTCCGTTATTCCTATCCTGATGCATAGCCTGTCCTTGCTACTACTGTTGTTACCCTTACCTGCTATCCTACTGCTTAGTATAGGATGCTAGTGTTCCATCAGTGGCCCTACATTCTTGTCCGTCTGCCATGCTATACTACTGGGCCGTGATCGCTTCGGGAGGTGATCACGGGCATATACTATATACTCTACACAGTTACCTTACCTGTGATACTGTTCGGACATGGGGGCTGAAGGGGCAGGTGGCTCCATCCCGGTAGAGGTGGGCCTGGGTTCCCGACGGCCCCCGACTGTTACTTTGTGGCGGAGCGACAGGGCAGGTTGAGACCACCTAGGAGAGAGGTGGGCCTGGCCCTGGTCGGCGTTTGTAGATACTTAACACGTTAAACGAGATCTTGGTATTTGATCTGAGTCTGGCTACTGGCCTATACGCACTAACCATCTACGCGGGGACAGTTATGGGCACTCGACGTCGTGGTATCAGCCGAAGCCTTCGTGACGTCAGCAACGGAGCGGCGCGCGCCGGATTGGACTGGAACGCCACTAGGCTAGGTCTGCTTCCGGCCGCCCACGCAACATGCAGGTGTGCTAAGGGCGATGGGCCCAGACCCCTGGGCGCTTAGGTTTAGACCGGCGTGCTGACCTCTCTGTTGGTCTAGGTGGGGCTGCGACGTGTTGATCTTCCGAGGCCGGGCATGACCCAGGAAAGTGTGTCCGGCCAAATGGGATCGAGCGTGTTGGGTTATGTGGTGTACCCCTGCAGGGAAGTTAATCTATTCGAATAGCTGTGATCTTCGGTAACAGGACGACTTGGAGTTGTACCTTGACCTTATGACAACTAGAACCAGATACTTAATAAAACACACCCTTCCAAGTGCCAGATACAACCGGTGATCGCTCTCTCACAGGGCGACGAGGGGAGGATCAACGGTTAGGATTATGCTATACGATGCTGCTTGGAGGTCTTCAGTCTACTCTCTTCTACATGTTGCAAGACGGAGGCTGCCAGAAGCGTAGTCTTCGAAAGGATTAGTTATCCCCCTCTTATTCTGGCATTCTGCAGTTCAGTCCACATATGATACCCTTACTCCATTTGATACTCATGCATATGTAGTATAGCTCCTTGCTTGCGAGTACTTTGGATGAGTACTCACGGTTGCTTTCTCCCTCTTTTCCCCCTATCCCTGCTACCTGGTTGTCGCAACCAGATGTTGGAGCCCAGGATCCAGACGCCACCGTCGACGATGACTCCTACTACACCGAGGTGCCTACTACTACGTGATGCCCGCTGACGACGACCAGGAGTAGTTAGGAGGATCCCAGGCAGGAGGCCTGCGTCTCTTTCGATCTGTATCCCAGTTTGTGCTAGCCTTCTTAAGGCAAACTTGTTTAACTTATGTCTGTACTCAGATATTGTTGCTTCCGCTGACTCGTCTATGATCAAGCTCTTGTATTCGAGCCCTCGAGGCCCCTGGCTTGTAATATGATGCTTGTATGACTTTTTATTTGTAGAGTTGTGTTGTGATATCTTCCCGTGAGTCCCTGATCTTGATCGTACACGTTTGCGTGTATGATTAGTGTACGATTAAATCGGGGGCGTCACAAGTTGGTATCAGAGCCGACTGCCTGTAGGAATCCCCCTTCCATACTCCTTGGCCGAAGTCGAGTCTAGACCTTGCAAAACTTTTACTAACATGGCTGTGCGGCCTATGGGCCCACGTCGCCATTGGGTGGTATTAGGATCTTTTACTTCTCGATCTTTACTCTGGGATTCTGAACTCTCTTCTATTTGGGTTAAACGATTTTTACTAAAATCTAACTTTAGGTTCTCGAAAATAATTTCTCCCGGAGAGCCCCTTCAGTCCAGATGATCGCTGGCTGCACTAGAAGATTTCGAAGATACTCTTTGATATTCTCTCAAGACCTTGTGCCCGTTGCTTTTGCAATTCCCTTGCACCGAAATATCCCTATGGATAAATACTTACACCTGTCGTTCTTACTTTTATTCCCAGTTGATCTTGTTATTACAAGATAACCCAAAATTCTCTATAATGTTTCGAGTATACTTTGTTCCCACTGCCTTGCAGTTCTTGCCACATGAATACCCCCTATGGATAATTCCTCACACTTACCAGATATCCGTTCTTTCCCCGCTGTTTATGTGTTTCACTAAGGTCTTCGAAATAATATTCGATCTTCCGAAAATCCTTAGCAGCTTATTGCTCTTGAAATTCTTGCTTGCTTGCATTATGGTTAAGCCCATAAGTATAGTAATCTTATTGGCAGCCTTTGTCTCTATCATTTTGAGTCCATTGATTCAAAAATATTGCGAATGCTCGCAATCCTCAATCGGATCCTAGAATTCATCCTTTCGGCTCAAACGTCATTTTAAACATGAGCTGGATCTCGACCAATCAGATTGCCATCGATTGTACCCCTAAGTCTATTCAACTTGTCCGTCCTTGATCAGAGCGTTTGCTCCTGATCCCTTGATTTGAAAATCATAAATCCTTTGTTATTTAAACGTTGAATTATTCAGATGTTCTGTAAAACGATGCATTTGCATTCTTTCTTCCTCTGATTTGGTATCGATACTCACATCAGCTCCATTGTGGATCACCATATCCACTGTTGGATTTTTATCCGACAATGTCCTTCATAATTAATCACCTTGTGAGTTCTTTCTCCGATACATAATGCCTTTGGTAATTTGTATCCTCTCCTTTGCCAACCATGCTCTGCTTTCGAGCTGGTAATATTTACTCTCAAAGCTTGTGGTATATGTTTCCACGATACCCTGACGGGTTGAACCTATGCCTTCCTTAATTTGTGTGACCTCGAAAGTTATGCGGGTTATACCCTGCTGACGCTTCGTCAGATAACTTTTCAGCCCTACAACTTCAAAAAAAGGGGAGGTAAATGTAAGGTTATGCATTGAAGAAGTGGGAGTCGACCTTGAACTTTGTGTTCATGCCCATGGACACGATGTAGATCTTATCATTAAAGCTTCTCTTAAATTAATTACTCCCTTGGTATAAGTTCAGCTTATATCTGGGATCTGGCCTTTGGCAATCGTGGTTCCGACCATGGTCTCCTTTAAATACCATTTCTCGTGCAAGTTTAAGCACCTGTCTTCTATAGAGCAATACCCCAGTCCAACCTCTACTTTGATCAGTCGTCGAGTATTACCCCCTGGTACCTCGAGATTGTCATGGAACCGCATAGCTTCTTATGAGTTCTTCAACAAGTGCTACATTCTCACTGACTCCAAAATTTTCATGGGCTCAGAGTTATTAAACACTCAAAGACACCGATAATTGACTGAAGTCTGCACCGCGATTAAACAAATCGTGGTAACCTTCATGAGTTATGAATTTGAACTCGATCACGTCATTCCTAGCCTACTTGGCTATATCCTTGTCATGTCGATTTTAACTGTGCTACCTGGTCCTTCCTAGAGCAAAAATTTCGAGGAGAGCTAATCTTACGTCGATCTTCCTCGTCATAACAATTGTCCTTGAATAACAAGCTTGATTTCAAGTTTGTGTCGTACCTATGGTTTCAATAACTTCTCGCTTCATCATTCTGTGGACTTGATGTCATCGCCGATCGGTTACATCTTCTTGAAACCTCTCGACAAATGTGTCGTGATCATCATCAACATTTTGACCCCTTCCAGGATATCAATTGAATTCAAGATGAGAAGTACCATCCTCGCCCCTCAATGGTTTGTGTTATCACCGACCACTTTATTGCCTTCCGTTCAACACAAACTTATTGTGTTTTGTGTTATACCTTGAGATCCTTGCTATTCAGCATTTGTTCTTCTTTACCTTGGATTGTTACCACCTTCTATGTCAAGAATGTCGTGGTAATTTTACCACCTCTTGATAATTCTTGATATAGTAATATCTCTCGCCTTTTGCGATCATTTCTTGGTCTCCGTGTTGTTTCTAACCGTAATACTGACAAATGGTCTGTGATGTGTAAAATCTAAACTTCTAGCAACCCTATTGCTTTGAAGTTATTGGTCTACAGTTTCATTCTAAGTCTATTGCTTATTGAATCATCATTCGAACATTGATCGTGCTACCTAGTCCAGATTCCTGGGTGCACCCTTCTATCATTGTTCAGTTGTGTATGTTTTTCCTTGAGCATACATCATCTTATCATTTGATCCGACAAATGTTATCTCCTTGTTCACATAAGTGTGGAAATCCATCTTTTTGGATACCTCGTTGAATTATTGCTGAGTCCATCAGCCACCTCCTCATCCTCTCCTTGGCTTAATGATGAATCCCTTCGTGTATCCAGAGTCTGACCTTTGATTGAAGACCATGTCAATGCTATCTGAAGCATGTCTGTGGTACTCCGATTTTCAAAGAGAACATTTGAAGCCCAATGCTAAATGTTTCCTGCTCAATTACCCAAACACCACAGTATGGGTAATGTCATGAAATCCCCCCCCTTACCTAAAGGGTTTTCTACATTATATTCTGTCAAGGAAATCATGCTTTGCTTGTCCTTGGGAATGATATACCCCAAAAAAATGTGCTAAACACATTTTCCTTTCCATTGTTCTGTTTAATCTGATACATATGTTTTCCTTTCCATTGTTTGGTTTAATCTTTCTTGTGAGCTATATGATCTAAGCAGTAATATTCTCCGGCTTTTGTAAGCACCTCGGTGTACAACTCTGTTAGTAAGAACCTGTTACTATTGTTGATGACATTCCGGTATCCACCGATGGACGAGAACTTTGCCTAACGGTCCGCCTTGTTCAATGAGCAGGAAAAGGGTTCTCTTCATCCCTCGCCCTTGGTACCAACGTTGTTGCCAACATAACTGACAGGCTACCCTCTGACAGGCCTTACTACATGATCGTGCAAGACGTCATCACCCTTCCTACTTTTAGCCCACATGGTGGGCCCATAACCCATAGTTCCACAGGATCGAAACCTGACTCTCCTGTACACCCACTGTTCCCAAAGTTATTCCTCCCGCGTGGACTCGTATGTAATTCATGAGCCACCTCCCGATGAGATCATCAATTCTGGCATCGAACACAATAATTAATCCATTGCTTTGAAACCCCTTTCACCTTCTGGCTAGGCATCGAACGATTGTCTATCCGCTTGAAACTTCTTATTGTACCATCTTACTTTGCTCTCAATGTGTTTCATTTGTTCAACTCCAGAGATAGTCATGTGTTCATTCATGGGATAACCCCAGATGATTACCCCTTATAGCATCCTATCGTTATCGACCTGCCCCTTACCTATTCGTAAGTACGATGGAGTTCCCGAAGAAAGGATGCCGACTTCATCATGATGACCTGGAGAAGATCAACTTAATGGATCGACCTCCTCGAGAAGAGTAACCAAGACCAACAAGACCCGTTAGGATTTCGTAACCTATTTCGTTCCCCGCACTTCCCCTCTTAAATCTCGGGACGAGATTTCTTGTAGTGGAGGAGAATTGTGACGCCCAGGTAATTAAGCTACAGTGATCCTCTACTAATGACGCCATGTCACCTCGATTATAGTTGCTAATCTCGAGTTAGTTCGAAACCGATTCAAATTCAAATTTAAAATATAGGCAAACAACAAAAGTTTTCAAACAATAAAACTAAAATGTCCAGGTTGTTCCAAATAATGCGTAGGTAATTATGGTGGAGAAACCACACATTAATAAAATATTTATAATACTATAAGATGAATAAAACTGTAGATAAAACAATTAAATGAAATGCCTTTTGTATTATGTAAAATACTAAACTGTTCTGTTTAGGGTAAATCTTTTTATGGCAGTGGGTTTAGTGCAATGCTAAATTTAGGAGTTGAAATTATATTTTTACAAAATTAAAATAAAACAGAAAAGAAAAAGAAAGAAAAGAAAAGAGGTTACAAAAACAGAAAACCTAAACTAAAAAAAAGAAAATAGCACCCCCACTGGGCTCCGGCCCAGCTGGCCTGCCCAACTAGGCCTTGGCCCAACTGGCCGAAACCAGTCAGACCGGCCCACCCGGTGCCCCCCTGTATAACCCCTCACCCCCGCAAACCCTAACCTAACTCCCCCCACTCCCCACGATCCCCATCCCCCCCCCCCCGCGCGAGATCTGGATCGGGGGCGCTCCAGCGCACCCCGCCCCGATCCCGTCGCCCTCGAGCCCGACGTCGGCGCCCAACCTGACGCCGCCCCACCGTCGCCGGCCTGCCCTGCCCCACTGCTCCTTCACCACACGCCATCGGCCTCGCCTGCCGTCACCACGCTGCCACCTGAGGACCTCGTCGCCGTCACCCTCCCGCCTCGCCGCCACGCCTGGACGCCAACGCAGATCGCCGCGCCGCCACCTCGTCGGACCGCCACCCCGTCATCGTCCCCGCGCCCCATTGCCCTGTGCCCTACTACCTCCCGTGAGCCCCCTCCTTCTCCTCTTCCCCGCGCTCCGGCCACGCACCTGGACGCCCGCGCCGTCTATGCCCGGCGCATGGCCGCGCCCCTGTTTCCCCCCCGCTCTGCTCCGCCTCCGGCCGCGACCAAACCCGCATCCGCTTGGTCCCGCTTGACCCGCCTCCCCTGCTCCTGTGGACGCCGAGCCTCCCCACCGGCCCCGGCGCGAGCCCTCGCCGTCGCTGCACCACCGCAACCGCCGTGAGCACACACACCCGCACTTCGTCGCCCGCCGCTGCCTTCCCCCTACCGCGTCGCGCTCGTCGCCGTCCCTGGTGTTGGCGCCATCGTCCCGTGCCCCGCCTCCGCCTCTGGCCCCGCAGGCCACGCCACACCGGCGGCCAGTTCCCGCACCCCGCGGCTCCCCTGGTCTGCCCTTCGGGTGCAAACGCCCGGGTGCCCGCTGCCCGTTGCACCCGCAACCGCGCCCTGTACCCGCTAAGGCCACAGGGGCCTATGACAGCTGGGCCCCGTGCCCCAGAACGTAAAAAAATGAATGAAAAAGAATTTAAAAAGATAAATAAATAATAATAAAATTAATTAATTAATTAATTAACCAAATAATTAACTTAATTAATTCTATTTAAAATAACTAATTAAGATTAATTAACCTAATGACAAATTAACCTAATTAACCACTGTTAATTAACAGAACAGTCAATGACATGTGGGGCCCACATGTCAGTTCGACTAAGTCAACACCCTGTTGACTGATGACATCATGCTGATGTCATGTTGACGTCAGCAAACACTATTCTGGATAGTGTTGATTTAAAAAGTTAAATAAATTCAAAAAATGATTTAAATATTTTAAAATCAATATAAAATAAACCGTAGCTCGAATGAGAAAACTTTGTACATGAAAGTTGCTCAGAACGACGAGACGAATCCGGATACGCAGCCCGTTCGTCCGCCACACACCCCTAGCATATCAAACACGCAATTTTCCCCCTCCGGTTCATCTGTCCGAAAACGCG